>NW_015691480.1:0-220 GCF_001515625.1 Sinocyclocheilus rhinocerous
GTGCAGATGAGCCTGTACTTGGTCGCTCAAGGGACGAGGCCAAAGATGTAACCGTTTCAGGAGATGATAAAATATTTCTTAAAACCCCAATAGCTTGCTGAAGTGCTCCAGCGGCCACCTCATCTACGTCAGCCATGCTGATCAGGACCTGTCCCGGTGACCCTGATCGCGCCTAACCTGCCTTCCGTTTCCACTATACTCCTTCCGTTTCCACTATACT
>NW_015691481.1:0-220 GCF_001515625.1 Sinocyclocheilus rhinocerous
ATTAGGTACTTTTATATTGACGTGAAATTGTAGCAATAATGTCAGTGCTCTTAACAATAGTTGACAGTTGACATTGAACATGAACAAATACATAAAGAAGTAAAACACAAAATAAACAAAAAAATAGATGTGATGAAGACAAAGTTCTATGAAGACCAAAAGCAAAAATTTACAAAATGTGAGACCTTCAATTTCAATTCAATTCAACTTTATTTGTATA
>NW_015691482.1:0-220 GCF_001515625.1 Sinocyclocheilus rhinocerous
GGAGCTGCACTTGCATGCCCGAGAGGCATTTCAAAGATGGCCGCCTTAAAGGGACTATAGCTGTGTCCCAATTCGTAGGCTCCATCCTTCGAAGGACCCATTTGAAGGCCGATTGCATCACGGCGGTGCGACGAAGGCTGTCCCAATTCAAAGGCCGTGTCCTACGAAGGCCTCATTTGAAGTGCGATTGCATCACAGCATCACTACGTAAGCTGTCCCA
>NW_015691483.1:0-220 GCF_001515625.1 Sinocyclocheilus rhinocerous
AGAAATCATTTTAATATGCTGATTTGATGCTCAAGAAACATTTTTACTATTATCAGTGTTAAAACAGTTGTGCTGCTTAATAATTTTGAGGAAGCCAAGACATATTTTTTCAGGACTCTTTGATGAACAAAAAAGTTCAGAAGAACAGCGTTTTCAAATAGAAATCTTTTGTAACATAAATGTTTTTACTGTCACTTTTTTGATCAATTTAACAATCCTT
>NW_015691484.1:0-221 GCF_001515625.1 Sinocyclocheilus rhinocerous
AAGTTTTAAAATTTTATTAAGTAGCCTTTATGCTCCAAAACTATAAATATGCTTGTGTGGTTAAAAAAAAAAAAAAAAAATTATAAAGTTGCAAATTTAATCTGGGAGTTTATTAACTTGCTTAACTGATTTCTTCAATATTTTGAGTTCTGCTAACTTTAGGTTTACAGTGATATGAAGTGAAGTTCAAAAATCTTCAAAAAAAAAAAAAGATTATCAAC
>NW_015691485.1:0-221 GCF_001515625.1 Sinocyclocheilus rhinocerous
TCGACTATTTTTCTGGGTGACCAGTTGAGAAGTAAAAATGAGCTGTCGAGTGGGTCCTACTGAGGGGGAGGGTGGGAGTGATGGTGAAAATGAGGAAATGAGGGAGAGCTCAGAAATTATGGTACAGTTTAAAAAAAAAAAAAGATCAGGGGGATGCAAAAACACAGATTATTCCCCTTCCCAAACTCATCAGTGTACCACTGCCTCACACAGCAGGATTT
>NW_015691486.1:0-221 GCF_001515625.1 Sinocyclocheilus rhinocerous
ACAACAATCTTATCATCTGAACACTTCAACAATTCTTCAGAAAGTAAAAAAAAAAAAAAAAACACCGCGCTCACTTTCTATATTAGGAGCATAGATATTATAAAAAGAAAAACTATTATTGCCTATTATTATATCAACTCGAAGAAGGCGTCCAGGTATTATTTCTAAAAAAAACGGGATTATCTTTAACACGCTTTGAAAATAAGAACGCAACACCAGCA
>NW_015691487.1:0-221 GCF_001515625.1 Sinocyclocheilus rhinocerous
ACCAAAGTCCCATTAAAAAAAAAATCTGTTACTTAAAATAAAATAAACATTACCTGAAACACGTAAACAAACAATTTAATTTCAGATAGTTGCTAACAATAAAAATAGTATTTAAAAAAAAAAAACATATATGATGTGGTGAGGGAGGCCTTTTACCTCTTAATTGGGTTAATACAGGTTCAAAACAAACACTTCAGTAAAGTTTTTTCAATAAATACACT
>NW_015691488.1:0-221 GCF_001515625.1 Sinocyclocheilus rhinocerous
AATGCATCCTTACAGAATAAAAGTATACATTTATAAAAAAAAATTTAATAAAAAAAAAACTGACCCCAAACTCAGTCACTCAAATAGCAGAATATATATAAAATGGCATAAAGAAATTTTTAAATGTATAAATAAATATAAAATAAATTGTTTATTAATGCAAGATGAAAAAAATGTTTAAATACAACAAGCTTACAGCATGATCAGTAAAGTCTGATTCA
>NW_015691489.1:0-220 GCF_001515625.1 Sinocyclocheilus rhinocerous
TGTGTGTGTGTGTGTGTGTGTGAGAGAGTGTGTGTGTGTGTGGTATTTCCTCTTGGACTCCGAGCACAGTTTGGCAGCGTTTGGTTGGTCTGTTGTCTGTGACAGCACCTGTGTGAAGTGTTATCTGAGTTTGAGCGCTTTGTGTTAAATACAACACCGTCCAGATACATCCGACCGTAGCGCCGCTCACAAACCACGAGACTCTTTTAACATCCAGAGC
>NW_015691490.1:0-221 GCF_001515625.1 Sinocyclocheilus rhinocerous
TATTCTTTTTAACAAAAATGTTCAATTGCACCAAAATAAAAAAAATCATAAAATAAATGCACAGTGCTCTCGTTTCCTTTCAGATAAATAAATAAATAAATAAATAGTCTTTCCAAAGCCTTCCACACTTTTTAGCATAGAGTGCCGTTTGTGAAACTGGCTGCAGTATCACATAATGTCCTGTAGATGGCGGTAATAGGTCTCTCAGTTAATAAAAGCAT
>NW_015691491.1:0-221 GCF_001515625.1 Sinocyclocheilus rhinocerous
ATATATAAGCATTATTCATGTTACCTTTGTAAATGACTAAAAACTAATATTTAAGCTAAACATATATTTACAATTGTGACAAATTCAGATATGTTAAACAATTTTGGTATTCTGTTGATGAAGGACAAAAAAACTGCTCACCACACAATTTCTTAAAGAACAAATGATTAAGACAAACACAACAACTGGTTGTAGTGGTGCCTATTTTCTGGATCAAACCT
>NW_015691492.1:0-221 GCF_001515625.1 Sinocyclocheilus rhinocerous
CAGGGTCTTTTTAACCCCAAATGATGTTAGCTAAAAAATAAAAAAACGAAAGTTCCCTTTATATAAATGGCATGAGATTTTGTATAGCTGTGAACACTTGTTAGCTCTACAAATAAAACATTTAATTGGATTGATATCTGGTTGTATGTTAGTGTGAAAAGAAAAAAAACCACACTCATGATGTTTGGGGTCTCGGGAAACCGCACATTGAAATGAACAAT
>NW_015691493.1:0-220 GCF_001515625.1 Sinocyclocheilus rhinocerous
TGCAGTGCAACGCTTACCTGGTTCCACAGTTTGGCAGAGGGTGCGGGAGTAGGGCCTTTGTTGATGCTTTCGAATCGCCCACTGCTGCCTGCTGGCGATGGAGGAGGATGAGTGTGGTCTGGTGTTGGTCCGTCTGCGACTCTCCGTGCCCTCCTGGGACCCAGGGACAGAGAAGACCGCTCTCTCGTCGAGATTTTCCAGATTCTCCACCCGGCCCTCC
>NW_015691494.1:0-221 GCF_001515625.1 Sinocyclocheilus rhinocerous
ACACACAACAAAAAATAAAATATGTATGTATTATTTAAAGTAGTTTTAAAAGGAGTACAGCATATAAAACTGCTGTGACTGCTTTCATGTCAACTCACCCTATGTTTATGTCACCTGCTGATCGTTTCTGCGTAAAAAACACATATTTAGACTGATCGTTTTTATCCAGCAATGTACAAAGGACAGATTTTGACTCGGAGTTTTGTTCCATACTCATTTAA
>NW_015691495.1:0-221 GCF_001515625.1 Sinocyclocheilus rhinocerous
GTATGTTTGTTTTGTTTTCCAGTACAAATATCTCAATCTAAAAAGCGAGAAACCGAACACAATGTAGAGAGTTTGTGCATTGTCCATGCAATTCCCCCCAAAAAAATCAACTATAAAAACACTAAAGATTCATGTAAGCACATAACAAATAGAGGATATATATATATTGTGTGTACGATATATATAAATCCTCTATTTGTTATGGGTCAATTTGACCCAAA
>NW_015691496.1:0-221 GCF_001515625.1 Sinocyclocheilus rhinocerous
CATCTTTACGTGGGCTGTGCAACGGCACGGATCCTCAGTGCAGATGAATGTAATGTTTTGGGGAGTATGTGTGGCTGTCAGTCATTGCATCAACCAAAAATTTATTTTGGATCATTTTTAACCCCAAAAAAAAAAAAGTTACGGACTGCAGCTTTAATAGCAAATACACATTTCAATTTGTTTACTTGAAAAAATCTTGCAAACTTATTGACTCAGAAAAT
>NW_015691497.1:0-221 GCF_001515625.1 Sinocyclocheilus rhinocerous
CAGGACCAGGATTGAAGCACTGCGTTAGTTGTTTAATTTAAAAAAATAGAGGAAAAAATGTGACTGCTGGGAAAAGTGAGAGCTTGTTTGTGATGTCTCAGTTGTTTCTCGCAGCAAGTTGTTAAATCTGACAAAGAGACACTGAAGAATCAGCATAAACTGCAAATCCAGCATAAAGGGGTTCAGTGAATGTGGTGTTGAATGTGTGTAAGTGTGTGAGT
>NW_015691498.1:0-221 GCF_001515625.1 Sinocyclocheilus rhinocerous
AAAAAAAAAAAAGTAAACAGAAACTGTACGTGACATATTTTAAATGTCCTTATTTCTATGTTTACCACATCAATACGACAATTTACTGTCAACACTAGAACTAAAGTAATTTAAATATTGTGTGCCAGTAAAAAACATAGATTTTTTGATTAAAAGAAAAAAAAAATCGTAAATTGCATACCAAAAATACTCATTCTTGTTAACTAATGCAATGCAAGGTT
>NW_015691499.1:0-221 GCF_001515625.1 Sinocyclocheilus rhinocerous
AAAAATAAAGACAAAAAATAAAACCACACCTCTCAAACTGAATTAAAAGCTGAAGAATAAAAATGTGTTTTAAGACTAGTTTTAAGGGCAGACAAAGTTAGAGCCATCTTCACAGACAATGGTAATGAATTCCAGAGTTTAGGGACAGCTATTGCAAAAGCACAATATCCCCTGTGCTTCAGTCTTACGCTGGGACAGCTAGCAGCATAAGGTCAGCAGAC
>NW_015691500.1:0-221 GCF_001515625.1 Sinocyclocheilus rhinocerous
ACACAATAATAACAGCCTCGTTTTATCGAGAAACATTTTTAACTCACTCCATAAAAACTACATTACTTCAATTTAAAACGACAAGCCCACCAGAGCACTTACAGATATATATTATTTCTAAATGGACAAGCTAAAATAATTTAAAAAAAATAACACTGGGCTCTGAACAATTTTATTGGCTTTTTCATTGCTGGTAAATCTTAAAAATGACAAGAAATCAA
>NW_015691501.1:0-221 GCF_001515625.1 Sinocyclocheilus rhinocerous
AAAAACTCTTTATGAAAGATTTCTTTTGGTTTTGAACTAATATTTGATGAATTCTACACTATCGTACAGTAACTTATTTCAAGGTGAACTGCACAGCAGTGGTTTTTCTACCCACAACATTTTTATAACTACAAATGGGGTGATAAATAAAGGAATAGTTCAACCAAAAATGAAAATTTGCTTAAAAATACTCACCCTCAGGCCATCAAAGATGTAGATAA
>NW_015691502.1:0-221 GCF_001515625.1 Sinocyclocheilus rhinocerous
AAATCCTGGAAAGTTTCCAAAATTTCTGGAATATTCCAAAAAAAAAATCCTGGAAAGTTTCCAAAAATCCTTGGAATATTCCAAAAAAAAAAAAATCCTGGAAACTTTCCAAAAATCTTTGGAATATTCAAAAAAAAAAAAAAAATTCCTGGAAAGTTTCCAAAATTTCTGGAATATTCCAACAAAAAAAAAATCCTGGAAAGTTTCCAAAAATCCTTGGA
>NW_015691503.1:0-221 GCF_001515625.1 Sinocyclocheilus rhinocerous
ATGAAGTATAGAAATAATCAAATTGTGTATATCGTGTATTAAAAATAATGTGCATTAAAAAATGTCAATGTTGCACACGAAAAAGTGAAAATAAGATAAATACATGTGGGAATTAATAAATATATAAAAAAATGAATGAATGCATAAATAAACCTTAAAAATTAATTAATTGATTTAATATAAAAATAAATGAAATAATAAAAGTTAGAATAAAAATAAAT
>NW_015691504.1:0-221 GCF_001515625.1 Sinocyclocheilus rhinocerous
AAAAAAAAAAGTAATCTGACCCTTATAGTCTAGCTCTCAAAGAATAAATACTTTTGTTTTGTAATCATTATGATTAGATTAATCGAGAGCTATATTTTGATGCTGATCTTACTGTGCTATTAGCATAAGATACATCTAAAAATAATACAATGGTAGATTTGCATTTTTGGGTGAACGATTCATTTAAAGGGGTCATATGATGCTATTTTAAAGATCATTAT
>NW_015691505.1:0-221 GCF_001515625.1 Sinocyclocheilus rhinocerous
TATTTTTTTCCCCAAATTCTGTTTTTTCCATTTGAATTTTTCTGGATTCCATTCAAGTTTTTCTAGACTCTGTTTTAATGGTTAAAGTAAATTTTATTCATCAGAAAGTATGTATAATTAATTAAAATCATGAAACTTACAATATTAAACAGCGATTTATTAAAAGTAAAAAAAAAATTATTTTTTAAGGCCCTATGAAATGTTTTTTTTTTTTTTTCCCA
>NW_015691506.1:0-221 GCF_001515625.1 Sinocyclocheilus rhinocerous
AAAAATGTATAAAATATAATTTGAAAAACAAAGATAGTTTATTTACTCGCTCTGTCTCTCTCTCTATATATATACACTGTATATAGTAAATAAACTTTATATGTATATATATATCGTTTAAAAATAGCAAAAAACTATATATGTAAGATGCATATATTTATAGAATATATTATTCTAAAAGATTTATATATAGAGATGTATGAACAATCTATCGATCTATA
>NW_015691507.1:0-221 GCF_001515625.1 Sinocyclocheilus rhinocerous
ACTAATAAAAACAAAACTAAATTTTATTGCAAATTTGAAAACGATTACAAATTTAAAAATGCAAAACTATAATAACCTTGGTTCTGAGTTATAACTCTCCATGCACGTAGTCTATTGGATACACTGCACTAGAAGAAACATGGTGTCAGAAGAGAGTCGTTTCATGAACTCAAGCTTGCGTTTGACAGCACTGAGACTTGACGAAGAAAGTGAGCGCATCC
>NW_015691508.1:0-221 GCF_001515625.1 Sinocyclocheilus rhinocerous
AAAAATGCCCATAAAATGTAAAAATCAGTTTAAAGTTATTGGAAACGATTACTTTCTATCAGTGTGAATAAAAAAATAAAAAAATAAAATATTCCTGTTTAATCATTTGAGACGTGTTTTTACTGAAGGCTACCAGAATAATGTTAACTGAGTTTATTCAATTCATAAACATATTAATAAAATATTTGTAGCGTGGATCATTCATTGCAACATTTAATCTG
>NW_015691509.1:0-221 GCF_001515625.1 Sinocyclocheilus rhinocerous
AAAAAGGCGACATTAAAAACGAGTTCACAATGAGGATAAACATGGTTTATGTGTTTTGTGCTGTGAATTATTGGCTCTGTTGTTAATTGCACTGAATCCCATTTCTATGTTTATGCAGTCAACTGGCTGAGCATTTCTCATATTCAGCAGTCTAATATAATATTTGTCTCAGTGTTTGGCTGGTAAATCTCATTCCTGCTGTTTATGTATTTACTAAATTG
>NW_015691510.1:0-221 GCF_001515625.1 Sinocyclocheilus rhinocerous
AAAAAATGTAAACAGTAATATCTAAAGATTGGTTGAGAATCCACATTCACTAAATATTCTAGGTGTAGGTATCCAAATGTGTATTCTCATTATTCATTTAGCACATGCTTTTATGCAAACGACACACCCAAGTGTGGAATACTACAAATTCAGTGAACAACCCTTACGAAAAAGACATTTATTCAAGTGTGCTATTAGTATACTTCTTTTAAACTAAAAAA
>NW_015691511.1:0-221 GCF_001515625.1 Sinocyclocheilus rhinocerous
AACTGCACACTACTCTTCCTGCCATTTAATGGAAAAAAAGGAGTAATAGTATGCTAGTGCAAGGTTCCAAATTCAGCATATCTGTATCTGTACAAAAAAAATATATAAAAATAAAAACCCAAAGAATCACACAATTAGACAGTAGGGGGTGTCTGATTCTGATTCTGGTTCCATTATGGTACCTAAAGTTAGTTGTTGTAACATAATAGTACCTAAAAGGT
>NW_015691512.1:0-221 GCF_001515625.1 Sinocyclocheilus rhinocerous
AAAATCTTTAAACAGACTAAATATTCAATCAAACATTTTAAAAATGTCTAATAAAAAAAATATGTACACGTAAAAAAAAAAAATAGACAATCAACACTTGGCAAAAACAACAACCTTATGCGGTTCTTGACTTTATTATGTCTGAGACCAAGCGTCCCTGCAAGTCGTGGGATACGGACAGACAGGGATAGTAGGAAACAGTTTGATTTCAGCAGGGGGAA
>NW_015691513.1:0-220 GCF_001515625.1 Sinocyclocheilus rhinocerous
CACACATATACACTCACACACACACACACACACACACACACACCTGTAGGCCGTAATGCGACAGAACTACAGTCATGTTGACGCGCCGCGATGAACGGAACGCCCGGTTCTCCGCCGAAACCGAGAGCAAAACTTCGGCGGCGGGACTTTCCCTCCCGCGCGGACACACAAACAAACCGTTCCCGCCGTTCAGAGGAGTAGCGCGGTGTCACAACGCTCG
>NW_015691514.1:0-221 GCF_001515625.1 Sinocyclocheilus rhinocerous
AAAAATAAGGAGAAGCCTAAAACAGGCCCGAGGCCCGGCCCGCGTATAAACTATGACGTGAAAATTGGCCCGAAAAAAGTCGGGGCCCGTCGGGCCTGGACTGAAATGCTGCCCCCCCACCCGGGGACCCGAGTTAATATGCTGTCCAGGGGGCCCAGAAACCGTAGCGGCGCCCCTGGTCGATAGTGTCGAACGCAGCGCTAAGATCCAGTAGCACTAAT
>NW_015691515.1:0-221 GCF_001515625.1 Sinocyclocheilus rhinocerous
AAAATTATTACTTTATTTTTATAGATTTTTTTTTGTTTTTTAAAATGATAGTTTTTCATAACATTTTATAAAATAATTTTTTTAATATGTAAAACTATCTCACAATATTTAAACTTTTTAAACTTTTAAATTATTTTTAATTTTGTGTTGTTTTACTTACTGTAATAAAAAATTATTGCATTTATATACAATTTTATAAAAGTATTATTTGTTAAATATTT
>NW_015691516.1:0-221 GCF_001515625.1 Sinocyclocheilus rhinocerous
TAAACAAGTACACGCTACAGTAATACAATAAACATGAGCTCAGCATAAAATTATGAACAAACAATTCAGTGTCCATAACTGATAACTGAAAAAATAAACTTTTTTTTTTTTTAAATAAAACAATTTTCCTGTAAATTAAAAGGTGACTAATAGATATTACATTTAAAAGTAAACTAGAATTGTAAAAAAATAATAATAATAAATAAAAAAATAAATAACAT
>NW_015691517.1:0-221 GCF_001515625.1 Sinocyclocheilus rhinocerous
ATTTAATTTATTCTACCTTGTTTTTGCATGTATTTATATGATAGCATGGCCAGAAATTACATCCGCACATATTGGTGTTTCTTTGTGACATCACAAATAAAATAATTTACTCCAAGCACAACTACACAATATGATAAAATCTTTTTTTGTGAATAAAGGGTCAAAATATCAATTTACATTTGTCGCAGTCTGCAGCGGGTGTGCCCAGGAGGGCCACCAGA
>NW_015691518.1:0-221 GCF_001515625.1 Sinocyclocheilus rhinocerous
TACTTCCAGCGAAGTTCTTGCTCATTCTTTGTTTTTCATTCTTAGGGGAAAAATTATATCATGAAAATAAAACATGAAATCAAAAATGTCACATTTATCTCTTTAGCACTTTATACAAAATTTCATTTCAGAGCAGGTTCAAGTTTTGATGTTGCAAGATTATGAAATTATGAAACAAACACACCACTGTTACAGTATGTAACAAGTGAAAAAATATACAT
>NW_015691519.1:0-221 GCF_001515625.1 Sinocyclocheilus rhinocerous
ACTACTGAGGAACTCGAGAGCGTCTTTGACTCACTAGATCTTGACGAAAATGGATACCTGACGCTGGGAGAGTTTTCCTCTGGATTTAGTATGTTTATCATCTCCTTCCAGAAAGGGGAGCATTTCAAAAATGATTTGTTATTTGGTACAATATTTTTAGCACAGCAAATGAAATTTTTCCAAGGTGTTTCTATGTTTGTTCCCCAGGTAACTTTCTTCAT
>NW_015691520.1:0-221 GCF_001515625.1 Sinocyclocheilus rhinocerous
CCAAAAAGAGCCAATAAATAAAGAAACGTAAAAAGTATAAAATACTAAAAAAAACAAACAAAAAAAATATTCCACTAAAAAGATCCAAACTGTAAATAAATAAACTTAAAATATACATAAATTATAAAATTACACTCTCCTGGGTTATTTTTTGAACCCAAATGCTGGGTTGAGCCTTTTTTGGGTTATTTTTTTCAGTGTTTGGGTAGTTTTTGTGTTAC
>NW_015691521.1:0-221 GCF_001515625.1 Sinocyclocheilus rhinocerous
TTCTCCTTGCATACGAGTTCACTGTATCCCTTCTCATTTAACCTAAGAAAACAAAGGAGAAATGCTTTGAAGTAAAATTCTCAATCCACCAATGCACGCAACCAAAGAAGATTTATCAAAAGCCCAGACTCTGAATGTATTTGTCCTTTTTGGCGCACAAAGCCTCACTGTGTTCTGCGTAAATCGATAGGCAGGCAGACATTTCTCCCACATTTCACCAT
>NW_015691522.1:0-219 GCF_001515625.1 Sinocyclocheilus rhinocerous
CCAGACTCTGTGTGTGTGTGTGTGTGTGTGTGTGTGTGTGTGTGTATACGCGTATGTATGTATGTATGTATGTATGTATGCATGCATGTATGTATACACACACACACAAGAATACATACATATATACATATACGTTCAAAACATACTAAGCATGCCGAACTGTTGTTTATGCACATGCACACAAACGACGCACACATTCTTAAAGTTGTCAACGTTTTA
>NW_015691523.1:0-221 GCF_001515625.1 Sinocyclocheilus rhinocerous
ACTCTTGTATTTTGCATATAACCGCATGCAATCTGATAAAACTGCGTTTAGATGAAAGCTTTATGACAAAATTTTGTATCGTAATCAAAGCTGTTAGGACAAAAAATAAAAAAATGAAAGTAGTTCAAGTACAATTTAATTAAAGAAGAACATTTTTATTAAGGTTTAATGTTATATATAATACCATTTTGGTTATTGACTAAATATCAATACACAACTTT
>NW_015691524.1:0-221 GCF_001515625.1 Sinocyclocheilus rhinocerous
GTGATGTTACAGAAACACTAAACCACCGATAGACTCATCAAAGACTGGCTGCCTGCAGTTTCAACTACAGGTGAGCAACTGGACCTCAAGATTAATATTATTTGACAATATTTGCAACTCGAGGAGGATTAAACAAGAATTTCCACAGTCTCTAGTCTGGAGTCGTTTCATCTCATACATATGTAATTCTGCACACACACAGAGAAACAGGCACAAAACAC
>NW_015691525.1:0-221 GCF_001515625.1 Sinocyclocheilus rhinocerous
AAACATGCATAAATGCATAAATATTTGAAATTTAATTCGCAATAATGGTTGTTTGGTCAAAATGATGGATAAATAATTGAAAATTTTAAATTATTAATTTACATTTTTATTAATTATAATTAATTAAATTATTAATATTTTAAATATTGTCAAAATGCTAAGTTCATACAAGGATACACAGATGTTTTACTACTATTAAATTATATTATATTATATTATTA
>NW_015691526.1:0-220 GCF_001515625.1 Sinocyclocheilus rhinocerous
ATATATGGTCCCACTTTAGTTTAGGGACCAGTTCTCACTATTAACCAACTATTAATTATGACTTTTGCCTCAATAAACTCCTAATTTGTTGCTTATTAATGATTAGTAAGGTAGTTGTTAAGTTTAGGTGTGGGGTAGGATAAGGGATCTAAAATATGGTCATACAGAATAAGACATTAATATGTGCTTTATAAGTGCTAATAAACAGCCAATCTGCTAG
>NW_015691527.1:0-221 GCF_001515625.1 Sinocyclocheilus rhinocerous
AAAACAAACAGGTTATTTGTTGTAGGCTATTTAAACTTATTTTTTCAAGGAAAAAAAAAAGTGCTTTAGGGTTTATTATAAGTCTTCCTGTTTTAACGTACTCTCTCTCACACACACATTATATATATGTACTGTATATGTACACACACATACACACATATATATATAGGCGTTCATGTTGACTACTGTATATATATATACAGTGGGTACGGAAAGTATTC
>NW_015691528.1:0-221 GCF_001515625.1 Sinocyclocheilus rhinocerous
ACAAGTCAAATCATAAGTACACACCCTTCAACACACAGAATGAATTAAATGAATGCCTGGCCAATAGACACTTGTTGATTTTCACTCTAAAATAGTTTTTCAGTAAACTAAATACAGCATGTATACTTCATTTTGCGTATTTTTATGGTTAGTATGTTACAAATGCTAAAAAATATATATACAGTTCATTCAAGATTAACAATCTTCTTTTGTTCAGCACA
>NW_015691529.1:0-221 GCF_001515625.1 Sinocyclocheilus rhinocerous
TAGATCTATCTCAAAATTATTATTTTTCTAAATAAAACCACTAACAGGGTAAATCCTAAACATAATTCTGTTACGAGTCTCTTTAACCTTTGGTGCTACTGGCTATGTAAGATAAAAGGTAAAAGCTTTATCTCTCACTGAAGATTCAATATCTCCCAAAATATAGCATTGATAATCACCAGTGATAATACGTTTAAATTCTTTATAAATAAGTTTTTTTT
>NW_015691530.1:0-220 GCF_001515625.1 Sinocyclocheilus rhinocerous
GTCTGAGTTTTTGTTGCATTTACACAGTTTTGACCAGCAGGCGTCGCCAGCTTGTGGTGTCTCGAGCGCTTCGAAACAGTGATTCATTTTGCAAAGCAATTGGTTAAATTGATTTGAAGCTTTGAAATGGTTCGTTTCTCCCATCACTAACTGAAAGTGAATTATAATGAACCCAAGTGCAATTTATTGAACAAGAAGTAAAATCCAAAATACAAACAAA
>NW_015691531.1:0-221 GCF_001515625.1 Sinocyclocheilus rhinocerous
TATCAGTTTGTTTTGTTGCCTTTCAATAAAAAGTCATTTAAAACACCAGTTTGTCTATGTGTCCCTTTTATTGTATTATATCTTCAAATGACCTGTCAAAAACTATAACTTTATTGGTTAGGAAAGACATACACAATATATAGTTTTCAGCAAACTGAGAATTTATTAAAATAACTCAACAACACTGGAAAAGAAATAAAACTCGACAGTTCCATTAAATA
>NW_015691532.1:0-221 GCF_001515625.1 Sinocyclocheilus rhinocerous
AAACGGTCTGTTTTTATTTGTGTTCCTTCAAAATAACAGTGAAACATCGTACTTTTGTAAAATATAGAAAACAAACAAAATGCGCTTGCCGTCTCGGTCTTTGTGAACTTCTTCCTGAAATGAAGAAAAACTCAGCGATATTGTCTACTTGTCACACAGACATGAGAAATATATTAATAAAAACCCTGAGATGCCCACTTTTAAGTTTACATTTTGCTTAT
>NW_015691533.1:0-221 GCF_001515625.1 Sinocyclocheilus rhinocerous
ATCATTATTAAATTCTCACGAAACCACTATTCTCAGTGAACTGCATAAACTCTTAAATCGATGTAATATTTAAATGAATTTAAATCATGAAAACATGACAACATCTACTAGCTCTAAACAACAAGCAAACATAGCCTAATTTTTTTATTTTATTTTATTTTATGTATTTTAATTATTTTTTTACGTCTTTAGATCACTTACCAAGAGATGAGGTACTTAAA
>NW_015691534.1:0-221 GCF_001515625.1 Sinocyclocheilus rhinocerous
AAACAGTATATTGTTCGTAAAATCACTGTGCAAAGACTACAGTACCGAAATAAATAAATTACATTAAATTAAATTAAATTAAATAATATTAATGAAAAAAAATCTAAATAAAACTGATTATTGGAAAAAAAAAATTCAAAAAAATTACGTGTTACTTGCCATTTCTTTGTAAAAAATTTTTTTTAATTTACTAGCAATTTCTGAGTGAATTGAGTGAACCA
>NW_015691535.1:0-221 GCF_001515625.1 Sinocyclocheilus rhinocerous
CTAATATAAAGTGGGATGTAATATTTTCTTACTTTTAAAGGATTACATTTTAATCTAATGGCTTATAGATAAATCTTATGTAAAAAAAAAAAACTAAGTTTCAGCCAATAGCAAATAAAAATGTAAATCTAGACAAATAAGCTCAAATTTACATTTGATTTCCCATGTTTTTTGGTCTGCATAATTCCTACAGTTTCTTTTGTGTTCATTCATAGTTTTAA
>NW_015691536.1:0-221 GCF_001515625.1 Sinocyclocheilus rhinocerous
AAATAATTCTCGTTTCTAAACTCTTCTGATGTTGCACTGTCTCCTGTCTTTCAGCATTCAGTCCTACTCCAAACTCATGTCATTGGTTGAGTCAGAAGTTGATATATTGAACTGCTCAAACAGAGAAATGTTTTGAAATTGAAGAAAGTTTTTTACAGCCACAAAAATGACACCGTTCACCTTTAACATCAGTGCTAGTGAGCTGTGCTGTGCCTACCTTT
>NW_015691537.1:0-221 GCF_001515625.1 Sinocyclocheilus rhinocerous
AAACTTCATCATTACAAATGTGTAATTACAAACATATGTAAACACATGACATACATGATTATTTTTACCATAATTGCTTGTCAGTAAATCTGACAGTATTGTACACTTTAACCATATTTCAAAGAAAATACAATTAATTACGAAAGGACATATTAATATGTGGCAATATACATGTGGCAAAAGAAAGCCTTTTAGACTGACACTTATGATGGCTTAAAATG
>NW_015691538.1:0-221 GCF_001515625.1 Sinocyclocheilus rhinocerous
GAATCTTGGACTCTTCATGCTCCAGGGTGCCCTGCAAGGAAAAAATAAAATAATTTACTTACTTTTTAAACTTGTCAAAATGTACTATATGCCTCCAGAGGTATGGCAGTACATTTGTGATTGTTTAAGGAAATAATTACATTCATTTAAGGTTTTGAACCACTACATATACAATATTTTAATATTATTCACAGCACTGGTGTGATGTTAGTATTGTAGCA
>NW_015691539.1:0-221 GCF_001515625.1 Sinocyclocheilus rhinocerous
AAATAATTTATCTATAAAAGGTGCTATGCAATTATTATTACTAATAATTATTATTATTTTACAATAAATTATTATATTATATTAAAATATATTATTATTATTTGTACAGCACCTTTTATACATAAAAAGATTTATTAAAGGTGCTGTTCAAATAATACATAAATTCATAACATTAAACAAATATTTTACTATAAATTTGCATAATTTATTATAATGTTTTA
>NW_015691540.1:0-221 GCF_001515625.1 Sinocyclocheilus rhinocerous
AAATACTATGGAAATCAATGGCTACCAGCAAGTTGAGGGTGAATAAATGACAGAATTTTTATTTTTGGGTGAACAATGAAATGGCAGCCTAATCCATATGGAAGTGTGAAATTTAAATTGAAAGAAACTGAAAAAAAAAAGAAAACACTGTCCAAACATGCCTAAACTGTAAAATAAAAAAATAAAAAAAATAATTAATTATATACTGTATATATATATAT
>NW_015691541.1:0-221 GCF_001515625.1 Sinocyclocheilus rhinocerous
AAATCTAACAGCAGGTGTTAATTTAATAGAAAGTGTGTATAACTGGAGCATAGATCGCCATCTAGTGTTCAAAATAAGACTTCACATGTGAAACAATAATAGGGAGCTCTGGGCGCATCTGGGCGCATTGAAAACATCAGGGGCTAGAGGAGGTTGTATATATACTACGGTGACCTAGAAGTGCAAAACAAATCACAATTCTGAAAACAAAATAACAAATT
>NW_015691542.1:0-221 GCF_001515625.1 Sinocyclocheilus rhinocerous
CAAAATAATGATCTTTAAAAAAAGCATCATATGACCCCTTTATTAAGCAAAACATGGTCAGGTCAAAGTGAATAATTTTTGGTCCCCAATTTTTTTTTTTGATCAATTTCACTGGTAGTCCATTGTATGAAGATTTTTTTGAGTATAATATGTCAGAGTTTACTTTATTTTGCTAGCCTCACTTACATAAATGAACTACAGTGTCCTGCACCCACTAGTAA
>NW_015691543.1:0-221 GCF_001515625.1 Sinocyclocheilus rhinocerous
GCATATGATCTCACAGGCTTTTAGCACAAGTATAGCCTATTTGGTACGAACACGGCAAATCGTTCCAGCAACGGTTAGCTGTAGGGTGGAAATATGAAATAAGTTATTCTGATCATAATAGTGATGTTATAGAATCAAAATAAAATATATATTTAAGCCATTTCTTGTTACTGTATGATATGAAATTGTAGCATTGTAAATTATTATTGAAAGGATTTTAA
>NW_015691544.1:0-221 GCF_001515625.1 Sinocyclocheilus rhinocerous
AAATAGTAGCATATTAAATTTTGGGGTGGCACCCTGGGTGGCCAATCAGATGGGTGTCCAGTGTCGGAGCCAGAGGGGTGTTCAGGGTGGCACTGGACACCCATCTGATTGGCCACCCCCGGTACAATATGCTACTATTTCATTTTCTTTGTTTAATATTACTGAAATATATTGATCATACTATATATATATATATATATACAGTGGGTACGGAAAGTATT
>NW_015691545.1:0-221 GCF_001515625.1 Sinocyclocheilus rhinocerous
TCATTTACATATAGTCAGCAGAGTTACAAACACAGCCTGTGAAAATATCCAGGTCAGAGGAAACCCTAGTTTAAAAAAAATAAAGATTAAAATAAAATGTAAAAATAAAACAATTTAAACTTTTTATTTTTTTTAATTTATATGTAAAATTTAGAGAAATTAAAATAAAAAATAAAAAGAACAATAATTTATATCTAAATAAATATATATATATATATATA
>NW_015691546.1:0-221 GCF_001515625.1 Sinocyclocheilus rhinocerous
TCATAAATTATTACACTGTTGGATCCTATACTGTATAATCAAAGATAAATTATAATTAGAAATTTTAGATTAATAACACGTCACAAAGACTGCATACTAAATCTGGGTGAAGATTGTGTTATCATCAACAACAAACCGATATCACCTGGCTGCAGTTATATATTTTTTTGTATTCTTTGCCATAACAAATGTGCTTTTCAAACACAGTTACAACAACACCA
>NW_015691547.1:0-221 GCF_001515625.1 Sinocyclocheilus rhinocerous
TTCTTCTCTCCTGTTTACCAGAGGTTTTCTTTATCTTTTCCTTTATAATTTAGTATAGCAGTGACCGTAGATTTGAAAACTGTTTATTTCACCCCAGTACTAGTTATTTGCCTTGACTTTTAAAATTATGGACCTGGCAAAGACTGTTGAGTGGAGCAGAGAAGAGAATGCAAATTTTTCACGTGCCATTGTATTGAGCAACGTTCCTTTAGACACTAGTG
>NW_015691548.1:0-221 GCF_001515625.1 Sinocyclocheilus rhinocerous
AATTAGCCGATTGTTTGTCCGTTTCTTTGTTTTTCGTAAATATGTCATTTAATCAGAATAATCCATATTAATAATCACCCAAACCAGACAATAGTTCACCAAAGAATTAAAATTCTGCCATCATTTACTCATCTTTCTGCCATTCCAATCATAGAAGACTTTCTTTTGTCCACTGAAACACAAAGGAGATGTTTTGAAGCAGTAGTTCTCAAACTGTGGTA
>NW_015691549.1:0-221 GCF_001515625.1 Sinocyclocheilus rhinocerous
GCCTTAAGATGTTTTGTGAATATGGGCCCAGGTGTCAATTTTTTTTCGTACCAAAAATATTAACATTTCATGAATTCAAAGGTTTACGTCAGAATGGCTTTACGAACAATTTACACTAAAATTAGTTTTGCTAACGCTTCATGAACGGGGCCATGTTTATATATTAACTGCTTTGCGTTATGTAGTCAAATAATTTGGTATATAAATAGGTGCCATGTAGT
>NW_015691550.1:0-221 GCF_001515625.1 Sinocyclocheilus rhinocerous
AAATTTAGATATAGCAAAGTTATGTTTTATTAATTAACTACATGAGGGCAATGAATATGTCTGTTGAATAATCCGTTTTTTTCTCTGTGTAAAATAATTAAATATTTGCCGAAACAAATTAAATCTGTTCAAATATATATTTTGTCGGACAATAATAATAATATGTTTGCCTCTTGAATATTAAATGTCCCTGTTTAGTGAAAGCGATTTGATTATGCAGC
>NW_015691551.1:0-221 GCF_001515625.1 Sinocyclocheilus rhinocerous
CGGTATCGGCCAAAAAGAGTTGAAAAATATCGGCAAAAATCTAATTTCGCGCATCCCTAACCTGTGACTATTTGTGTTATCAGTTTTCATTATGACACTCACCTCTTATTTCATCACATTGTACTTTAAAAATTTTTATTAATCTTTTTGGCAGCAAAATGACAAAAAACAAAAGGAATTATTTAATTTTTATTTGCTTATATTTTAAAAGAATTTAAAGT
>NW_015691552.1:0-221 GCF_001515625.1 Sinocyclocheilus rhinocerous
TGTCGACATACACAATCATTCAAAAGTCTAGGGTTGGTAAGATTTAAAAAAAAAAATGTTTTAAAAGAAGTCTCATCTGCTCATGCATTTATTTGATCAAAATGCAGTAAAAACAGTAATTTGTTAAGTAATATAACAGTTTAAAACTGTTTTCTATGTGAATATATTTAAAATTTTTAATTTATTCCTGTGATGCAAAGCTGAATTTTCAGGAACCATTT
>NW_015691553.1:0-221 GCF_001515625.1 Sinocyclocheilus rhinocerous
AAGAAAACAAACAGCTATATTAATGTGAATTTATGAGTTTATATCATTTATAATCCGCAGTGCATGTTTGTGCTAAATACAGTGTAATTAGACTTTATTGGTAACACTTTATAATAATTATACAATAACAATAACGAATAACTCATTTTAAAACTATTGTAGTTCATTAGTAGTTCATAAACTGTAGTTAATACATTAATAGACTATATACAAATAGTGAG
>NW_015691554.1:0-221 GCF_001515625.1 Sinocyclocheilus rhinocerous
TCTGCCTCGAGGAAAAAGGGGTCTATAGCAGTTAATTCAATATATGAACATGTTCAAGGTATGACACAATTGATCCAATCAGTGTCCTCAAATCCATTCCGAATTAGCATTAACTAACAATGAACAACTGTATTTTCATTAACTAATATTAACAAAGATTAATAAATACTGTAAGAAATGTACTGTTCATGGTTCGTTCATGTTAGTTAATACATTAACTA
>NW_015691555.1:0-221 GCF_001515625.1 Sinocyclocheilus rhinocerous
TGAATGATTTAAATTACTCACTCATGAATAGTCACTTGTTTCATCCCTGAATAAATTAATGTTGTTGAATAAATCGATTGAATGAATGATTGAAAATACTCATTCAAAAGCCGATCACTTGTTCCATTCATGAATGAATCAGTGTTGTTGAACTAATCAATTTAGTGAAGGACTCAAATGACTTACAGAATCACTTGTTCAATTCCTTATCAATGTTTTGA
>NW_015691556.1:0-221 GCF_001515625.1 Sinocyclocheilus rhinocerous
AAAGCAAGTAGTGCATACATTTGTAGCTGTTATGTATCTTTGTAATGCATTGTAAACCCCCTTTTGAGGCACGTGCAAGCGCACCCCCCGTTATAAAAAAAAACAAGTGGGCTCCCCCAAAGTCCACGACATAGTTCGACACACGTACGCATATTTGAGAAATTATCATAAGATCGAATTTAGGATGGTTTCTGCGCAACATTTTATAAATGAGGCCCCTG
>NW_015691557.1:0-221 GCF_001515625.1 Sinocyclocheilus rhinocerous
AAATAGCTCTGCTCCTCCAGTTGTCAATGTTCTGGGGTTAATATGGGTAGAATTTTTAATTATTTGTTTATTCTACTTACCAAGGCTGCATTTATTTGATCAAAATACAGTAAAAACCGTAATATTGTGAAATATTATTAATTTAAAATAACTGTTTTGTGTTTATATATATATATATGCTCCTTTTATACCCAAACATGATACCTTGACCTATTACCAAT
>NW_015691558.1:0-221 GCF_001515625.1 Sinocyclocheilus rhinocerous
AGGAAATGTTATTTGCAGTGCAGAAAGACAGATTTTTATGGTTAAGGAGTCTTATGCTCATGAAGTTATTGTCTGAGCTTCTAAGCACACGAAGCTTTGTTTTAGAGCTTCTGTGTACAGTATTACTATGTTAGTTCAACTGAGCAAATGAAGAGAAAGCAAGCCCACAAAAGCTTTAAATCTTCTCTGTCTGTAAGAGAAAGTTGGTTCACGCAATTATA
>NW_015691559.1:0-221 GCF_001515625.1 Sinocyclocheilus rhinocerous
AAAGTCCCAGTGCATCTACACAAACATCACAAAATATTCACTTTCTCTAGTAAAAGAAAAGGTCTGAATGGGAGAGAAATCTGCAGAGATCAAGCACTGTTTACAAGCCAAAACAGCTCTGAACAATACAGTATGTGTGTGGGTTTTGATGTGAGATGGACTTCTTCACTGGAGGATAGGCTTGCTGCGATTGACGGTGATACCGTTGTTAAGCCGCAACA
>NW_015691560.1:0-221 GCF_001515625.1 Sinocyclocheilus rhinocerous
AAAGGTGTGACAATTAGCAGACCCCCAATGTATACACATGTTGGCCTACAGGCCATTATCACAATTAGCACTTCTGTGCCTTCAGGAATTCCGAATGGACCTTTTGTTACTTAAGATTGCTTTGGGACAGGAACGCAGAAGTCTTTGATCATTTTCAATCCTACACTATCACTTGTTACCAAGTGATGGTAACAACACTTCTGATTACTCCTTGAATCATG
>NW_015691561.1:0-221 GCF_001515625.1 Sinocyclocheilus rhinocerous
AACAAAACGACATCGTTCTTGCAGTACATCCCGAGTTGTTTTTTTAAATCAAACACCTCCCCCGCTACGCTCTCGTACCACGTGTCAAATTTCATTCGTTCAGTGTCAGATATTGTCTGGTAGCCTTAATGTTCTTTACACGGATACGGTCTGACATAATTCATAATCTGCGAACAATTAAAATGATGGGGAAAGAATCCTTTTTCGCTGGTGTTTAAGTT
>NW_015691562.1:0-221 GCF_001515625.1 Sinocyclocheilus rhinocerous
AACAACACAGTAACCAATAATAGGCCCACAGCACAAAATAATAATGACAAACAAAAGTCCATCTCTCCTACTGGAATTAAAAAAAGGGTGACCTCTGCTCTTTAAACATCCATGACAGTATTTCCCTTTTGAAAATAACTAATTATAAAGTATTTAGTGTTTTCACTTTGTACATTTGTCAGGGATATGGACCTGTCTGTGTGTGTTTTTCTCCCCATGTG
>NW_015691563.1:0-221 GCF_001515625.1 Sinocyclocheilus rhinocerous
AACATCAGTTTGAAGCCACATTCACCAGATCCACATTATTAACATACCTGTTTTTCTTAGAAAAAATATTTTCTTCTTTACCTAACTTTACCTAATAATGCACCAGATGCCCCTATGTAAATCCAACTGTGTCGTAAAAAAGGTTTGATAGGGTACACATCCTTTGACCAGTCACTGAACTTTAGCCTGAACTTTTGACAAAGTTCACACTCGCAGGTGCA
>NW_015691564.1:0-220 GCF_001515625.1 Sinocyclocheilus rhinocerous
AAAACTACTATTTATATATAAAACCATATATCTATATATAAATTGCATTTTTACTATACACACACACACACACACACACACATATATAAATATGGATTTTCTGTCTGTAGGTAAACATAAATGACAGGACGTTTGCATTTGTTTCGCTGTAGTTGGATTGCAGTGTCTTCACCTCTGTGCTACTCGACTGGGGGAAAATAATGTAATGGATAATTTCTTC
>NW_015691565.1:0-221 GCF_001515625.1 Sinocyclocheilus rhinocerous
AACTTAACTTACTAAACTAAAATAATGCATTTACCTAGTTGCCAAGGGAACATTTTTCATATAATTTGACGATGTACTAAAATAACTAAAACTTGCCCAAAAAACTTTTGAAATCCTTAAATTACACAATTTTATTTAAAGTTACTGAAAACAGAAAATATAAAATTAAATTAATTGGGAATAGGAGGAATGTTTTTGATGTACAGTAGTCAACATTTGTA
>NW_015691566.1:0-221 GCF_001515625.1 Sinocyclocheilus rhinocerous
TGGCTCCCTTCGAGGGAACCACGTGGATTAGCAGGACAGAATTAGGTATAAGAATGTACTTTAGGAACCAAACCCCCAATAAGCTGCATCTGTATATGATTTGAACATGTATAGATCTGTATGTACACTAGCCTAAATGTGTTGTTAGGCTACATGTTTTATAATGCTCTGCTATTAACTGAGGTGCAAATAGTGTCTGCCACTACCCTTACGAAAATTAA
>NW_015691567.1:0-221 GCF_001515625.1 Sinocyclocheilus rhinocerous
GGTATAGTGTTAATTTCGTTAACGAAAACTATGACGAAAAATGTTAATTGACTAGGTTTTTTCCCATGACTAAGACGAGATGATGATGAGATGACAATAAGGTCAATAAACGATAACTGTTGACTGTATCAACATGCAATATCATTGACGGAAAAAAAAAAATTAATGTACTTTACAAAATAAAAACTATACCAAAATGTCTTTTTATTTTCGACTTTTAG
>NW_015691568.1:0-221 GCF_001515625.1 Sinocyclocheilus rhinocerous
AAAGGAGCCTATTTTCAAAAATAGTGGAGTGTTCCTTTAAGAACTACCAGAGGATGGCTAACTGGAACCTACCAACAACTTCTGCTACTAGTTTTAAGGGTCTCTAGAAGTTCTATGCATGGCCTCACCTGCAGGGTTTGAAGGCAGGATCACCTGTTCTCTCACTTTCACTCCCATTTTTCTGCCCAGCGACGGGCTGAACATCAATAGGTAACACTCTG
>NW_015691569.1:0-221 GCF_001515625.1 Sinocyclocheilus rhinocerous
TAGATAATAATCACGATTCTCATGCTTTTAGACCTGTTTTTTTTTAAACAGAATGAAATATCATGTACATGTTATCTAAGTATTAAGTAATAATGTAAAAGTCAATAAATATTATCATTTCTCATCTCAAACTTTCCGCTGACCCTGTTTGAAAACCCATGCTACCTTGAGGGCAAAATCATCCTCAAAGGTTAGCTAAATATGGCAAAGCATCCCTTTGA
>NW_015691570.1:0-221 GCF_001515625.1 Sinocyclocheilus rhinocerous
AAAATGTGCAGGGCAGGGGGTCCTCCAGGACAGGTTTGAAAACTCTTGCTGTAGTGTTACTGTAATATTGTGTTCTATGCATATGAATACTGTACATTTGCTACTTAAGTGTTCATCTGATTTTGTCTTTAGAATTTAAAAGTTAATAATCTTTCAGTAATCTATAATGGACTAATGGAAAGATATAAGCATTAAAGGGGTCATATGATGCGATTTCAAGT
>NW_015691571.1:0-221 GCF_001515625.1 Sinocyclocheilus rhinocerous
AATTAGTGTTGCTTGCCAATGCGAGCATCAATAATCACTTGTTTGTGTTTGAACAATCCATCCAGGAACCACCTAGAAATGCCTTAGCAACATGGGAACAACCAGTCAGAACAACTTAGCAACGACATACCTGTACCAATTTGGCAACCACATGCAATATTGAGCTAGCTTACTCATTATTTCAAGTTAAGAGCAATTAATGTGTCGGAAATCTGTGGGGA
>NW_015691572.1:0-221 GCF_001515625.1 Sinocyclocheilus rhinocerous
AGTGCCTCTGTTTTGTCTCAAAATGCACTCCAGTAATGTTTTTTCTAAGGCACGCTAATACAAATTACTTAAATGCCCTAATTGAACTATTGCCTAGTCCTGTCTTAATCTAAGCCCTGTCTGTGAAACCAGGCCTAAGTGTTTGTCCAGAGAGACAAATGCGCCTCTGGTGGCTGTGTGTTTGAGGAATGGATCTGTTATTGCTCTGTTTGTTTTGAATA
>NW_015691573.1:0-221 GCF_001515625.1 Sinocyclocheilus rhinocerous
TCAGAGAAGGTGCTGGATGAGTTCAACCCAAAGAGGTTCACATCATCACAAGCAGACTACAAGAGGCTCATCCCAGCTGTGAGATGCTGCAGAAAAGCCATGTGAGTAATTTCACTGACTGCTGTTCAATTAAACATTTTGTTCTACATCACTAAACAATTAAATGTTAAAATAATATGTGAAATATTTTCACACTGTCCGGATTATGAAGGGTATAATAA
>NW_015691574.1:0-221 GCF_001515625.1 Sinocyclocheilus rhinocerous
TGGGCCTTCCCTCGGTTTGCGAGTATCAGAGCCATGCACATCCCAGGAGTGACAAATGTGGTGGCATATTTCTTGTCACGCCACAGACCTCCGTCGGGGGAGTGGAGTCTCAACCCAGAGGTGGTGGAGATGATATGGCAGCGGTTTGGCAGAGCAGAAGTAGGTCTCTTTGCCTCAGCAACGTCGACCCAGTGCCCCCTCTGGTTTTCGCTAGCAGAAGA
>NW_015691575.1:0-221 GCF_001515625.1 Sinocyclocheilus rhinocerous
TGTGGTCCTGTATATTTTTCATTGATGGTGATTATTTTGCATGTTTCATGACAAACTGTGATGGACAGTACACCTGTGATAAAAATATCCATCCTAATTGTGTGAGTTGGTGCAAACCTGAATCAACCAATGGAAGAAAAGAGACTGAAATATATAACAGAACACAACAGATAAATAATATATCAAAGGTAAATACCAAGTTTTTTTTTCTATAAAAAAAT
>NW_015691576.1:0-221 GCF_001515625.1 Sinocyclocheilus rhinocerous
TTGCGAAGTTAATATAACCCAAAGCATTGTGTTGTATGAAAAATTCAAATATAACAATTTTGGAAGATTTACCATGCTAATAACCGTGGAAACGTGTCATTACAATCTATAAAAAGGGTTTATGTCATGTTTTATCTTTGTAACATCACAAGATTGCAATCACTAGTAAACGGAAGAATTTATGTTAAAGGGGTCATATGATGTTGCTAAAAAGAACATTA
>NW_015691577.1:0-221 GCF_001515625.1 Sinocyclocheilus rhinocerous
TTTTGCAAGTTCACAACCAGGAATTGTTCATTCATAAACTGGAGAATTACTGATTTCTCCTGATTTCTAGGTATCTTTGGGCCATTCTAGGGATTTTCAGAGTTTCCACTGAATTAACTACTCATTCCATGAAGCAGTTTAAATAATGTAGAAAAATAAAGATTTTCCCAAAAAAATTTTGTATCACATCTTATTTGAACTTTCAGGACACTTGCTGCTGA
>NW_015691578.1:0-221 GCF_001515625.1 Sinocyclocheilus rhinocerous
AACTAGCACAATACGTATATATACACAGCCTACTTACCTCTATTCTACTATGACATTTTTCCGGCATCCCTCCTCCACCCCAACTCCTCACTCTTAATCCATTCTCATCCCATGCTATAGTATAGAGATAGGGGGAGTTCTCTGGGTTCGGACTATATTCCGGGCTCGGAGCCCTTCCCCAGGACAGCACACCAAAATATGCTTACTATTTGCTCAATCAG
>NW_015691579.1:0-221 GCF_001515625.1 Sinocyclocheilus rhinocerous
AAATCGCATCATATGACCCCTTTAAGAATGAAATGTTTAGAATTTCGATTGGTTTGTTTGTTCTACAATATAAATGAACAATCAGACATGCAAACATCAGACCTTATTTTATTTGCCATTTTGAATCTCTTTACCAATGACTGCAAACCGAAAAGCTCATTAACCCATTTAACCAAATTTTTCTCAGACATGAAAATATCAAAATGATGTGTCATTAGTAA
>NW_015691580.1:0-221 GCF_001515625.1 Sinocyclocheilus rhinocerous
TAATATAATACTTTAATACTTTATCTCATGTATTAATAATGCTGATTGATCAACATAGCAACCTTACAGACGAATCTAGTACATTTATGTGAAGGCAACTTCATGTTGATGTGTATCTGTTTTGTACATATAAACTCAGCAGAAAAAAAAAGAAACATCCTCACACTTTCAGCTGTTTAATATCTGTTTGAACATAAAAAGTTCAACAGCTTCAATAAACA
>NW_015691581.1:0-221 GCF_001515625.1 Sinocyclocheilus rhinocerous
TGTACTCACTTCTGTGAGATACTGTGTATATATATATATATATATTGCATATAGGCAAAATACACATTACATTTGTTCATCTTAACAGATGTACAGCATTTATATTATACTGTACATCAGGGGTCTCATTTATAGAACTCTCCGTAGATTTCATCCTAAAAGTGTACGTACGCTGAAAAAACTAGATTTTGCGTACGCACAAAAGTTTTCAGATTTATAAA
>NW_015691582.1:0-221 GCF_001515625.1 Sinocyclocheilus rhinocerous
TCTACAACCATAAAAAGGCTTAATATAATAGAAAATAATAATGTTATCATCATAATGAAAAATACAAAGGAATAAAATACAAAACCAAATCCACAAAATGTACTTGTGCTGTAGCTTGTTTTAATACTCTAAACTTTGTAAACCACAAGAACCTAACTTCTTACAAACATAAAGACACTCGTTTTAAAAATTAAAAAAGAATTATAATAAAAAAATAGCAT
>NW_015691583.1:0-221 GCF_001515625.1 Sinocyclocheilus rhinocerous
TTCTTTAATGAATAGAAAGTTTAAAAGAACAGCATTTATTTGAAACATTATAAATGCCTTTACTGTCACTTTTGATTAATTTAATGTGTCCTTGCTGAATTGTATTAATTTCCTAAAAAAGAAAGCGAGAGAGAGAAAAAAAATAACTTCCTGACCCCAGTCTATTGAATATTTGTGAAATCTGTATGCAGTATGTGTGCTATGCATAGTATGGAAACATT
>NW_015691584.1:0-221 GCF_001515625.1 Sinocyclocheilus rhinocerous
AACGAAAGTTGAAGGGCACAGAATGCAGGTGGAATAAATCAGGCTATTTCAAGGACACACACATCAAAGTGTGTTTCTCATTCTTTGACTTTTGCACCAAAGTTACTATATGAGTAAACATTTGTTTTGTTTTCTATCATTTCATCCTGAGGAGTACCCACATCAGAGACATAAGTGTTTCATTACGCCTTTATCTGTCCACAGTTCTTGTGAAGCAGGAA
>NW_015691585.1:0-221 GCF_001515625.1 Sinocyclocheilus rhinocerous
AAATTGACACTTAAGACTGGTTTTGTGGTCCAGGGTCACAAATTACGGTATTTAACTGTAAAACCTAAAATGTTGCTTCCGTATTTTTTACGTTAAAATTCTGGTAATCATGTTTCTGGTAAGGATGTTTTTTTTACAGTGTAGTGCAGCTGTAAACCGAATGAGTGAGGTCTGTGCTAAACGCCGTGATCTGTGGGTTTGTTTAGTGACACACTCTGTCT
>NW_015691586.1:0-221 GCF_001515625.1 Sinocyclocheilus rhinocerous
GTTGAATAAAATAGACAGAAGGTGAATTGAATAAAACCCAGAATATAATAGTAGTGATGTAAAACTTGAATAGAAGTGAGGTGAAACAGCATAGTGTACAATAAAATTGAAGTGAAGTGAAACTTATAGAGAATAGATCATAATAGTATAGATGTCAAATGAAACTTAAAGAAATTATGTGAAAAAGAATAGTTGTAATTAGTGAAGTGAAACAGAATAGA
>NW_015691587.1:0-221 GCF_001515625.1 Sinocyclocheilus rhinocerous
ACTAATTGCAAAAGCTGAATAAAATTATCAAAGCCTATCGATTTAATCAGTGATAAATTTGGTAATTAGTCGATTAATCGAAATAATCGTTTGTTGCAGTCCTGCCGACTAATATTTATATTTCTTATAGCTGCAAGAAATGAAAATTGACCCTATCAATTTGGTAAATGCATGTTATACTGTAAGGATAAAAGAAACTCAGGAAACTCAGATACTTTGAT
>NW_015691588.1:0-221 GCF_001515625.1 Sinocyclocheilus rhinocerous
AGTAAATCATTAAACAGGATATTCCTTGAATCATAAATAAACGAGAAAACAAATCATTTTTTAAAAGAAAATACTTGTTCATTTACCAAAACAATATAATATAAACAGATTGAACTGTGTGCACTTATAATAATCAATTTGACCCCTGAACACTGTTGACCCTTTAACCAACCCGTAAACCTACCCACACCACTAAACCAGTCCCTAACCTAACCTAACCT
>NW_015691589.1:0-221 GCF_001515625.1 Sinocyclocheilus rhinocerous
AATAAATAAAAATTTTAAACATATTAAAACAGAAAAATGCCATCTAAACTTTACTCATATTTCACCATATTGGTGTTTTACTTAATTTTGGATCAATAAATGCAGACTTTTCAAAAACTTTTTTTTTTTAAATCATACCGGCCTCAAATTTTTGAACGGAAGTGTATTCTTGCATATTACGAAACAAAACCCACTAATACAGATTTCATAATTCTTAACTT
>NW_015691590.1:0-221 GCF_001515625.1 Sinocyclocheilus rhinocerous
AATAAACGCCCCTTCAGCTTTGTGTTTATATATGTTGTCTAATTTACGCTGTAATTCAGCCAATTCTGCTTTTTCACAATCAAGTAAATCATCCATATTTTTAGATAAAAGATTAGTGATTTTGCATATAACGATATTTTCATCAGTTTTTTTCTTTTTTGCCACATCACTACTACATTTTCTAAGATATTTGCCAATTTCGTATTTAGTAAATTCCCAAT
>NW_015691591.1:0-221 GCF_001515625.1 Sinocyclocheilus rhinocerous
AACCAAAACAGATGTTTTTAGCAGGTCCGAGCTGTAATGGCGCAGGCTCTATTCTGGAAAAGGGGGTGGGGAACAGCAGCTCATTTTCATTTAAAGAAACAGGCCCGAAAAACAGCGTGTTTCTGCTACCAATCAAAATAGGCATTTTCAAAATAACATAATAAATGATCTGTGGGGTATTTTGAGTTGAAACGTCACAGACACATTCTGGGGACACCAGA
>NW_015691592.1:0-221 GCF_001515625.1 Sinocyclocheilus rhinocerous
AATAAATAATTCAAAATATTAATATAAACTAAAATATGATCTTAAATTGATTCGTTTTGTCCACTTATTTAGAAATGTGACACATCACTGATCTCACGCTGGGTTTATACGATGAGCTGAAATCTTTAGCTGGAGATTAAGGCAGAAGTTGAATCTTTGAAACAGGAGTTGTTCTTGTAAACACTTGCACACGGCTGTTTGTTTGACGTGTCAACAGAGAG
>NW_015691593.1:0-221 GCF_001515625.1 Sinocyclocheilus rhinocerous
AATAAATGATTCACTGAATCATTCAGTCAAACGATTCGTTCAAAATGGCTGATCCAATTAGAAATGAAGCTATTGACTGTCTTTATGAACCGATCTTTGAATCTTTGGCTCACTTGATTTGTTCAAAAACAGGAACTGAAAAACAATTCAGGAACACTGCAGTGCTGCTCAGCTATGTTGTATAAAATTAATGGCACGTTTGCGATCACGCACACGTGCTG
>NW_015691594.1:0-221 GCF_001515625.1 Sinocyclocheilus rhinocerous
AAGAAAATCTGTATAAACGGAATACACTAAATATCTGTTTTTTTTTTTTTACAGATTTTAAACGACAATTTTTTAAAAAGTAACCGTTAAAATAAAGTTTTTTAAAATAACCTGCTGGCCTCTTTCAACACATGAATAACAGCTGTGTCAATTTCGGACACCTCTTAGCTTGTCACTTATCAGAGATCTGTTAAAAACGGAGCTATCAAAGTTGAAAGTTA
>NW_015691595.1:0-221 GCF_001515625.1 Sinocyclocheilus rhinocerous
AATATTCTCCTAAATTGGCCTGTTATGAGCTACTTTTAGCCCTAGGGTTCTTTGTGAATACAGCCCCTGATTGTATATTATGTAATCTGTGTGTACACTTTTGAGAGACAACACTTACTCGCCACTCATCCTCAGATTTGACAGCCACCACGTGTCTGGACCAGGAGGTTGGGACTACGGACGGTCCAGAATCAAATCTTAGCCCTCTTCCTACAGGACAA
>NW_015691596.1:0-221 GCF_001515625.1 Sinocyclocheilus rhinocerous
AGTGTGTTTTGACTTAAGAACTTGTGACATTTAAGGGAGGCAAGTTTTTCAGAGTTTGTTCCTTGTGCCTTTTTATGTAACATTTTGGCTGTATAATTATTGACTGAAGGTTTATTTTTTTTAATATTTTAGCTGCGATGAAGCAGAAAAATGTAAAATAACAACCTTACACTGGATTTCAGGCATACAAGAGTGTCTGTTGGTGGGTGGATTTTGTTGTA
>NW_015691597.1:0-221 GCF_001515625.1 Sinocyclocheilus rhinocerous
ATAAATGAAATAATCATAACTAAAGCACAAATGAAAGCACGTATTTCTGTACAATTCTAAATAAGGTGCATTAAAAGTCTATAAATCCTTGATTAATATTAATATTTTAATGAAAAAACATGTCTCCACACAGTATTCAGTACAATTCTAGTGCACTTAATCTATTAAATAACAGCAGAGTTTTTGGATATGGTAAGATTAAACTTATTTTAGTGAATAAA
>NW_015691598.1:0-221 GCF_001515625.1 Sinocyclocheilus rhinocerous
ACCATTCACTTTCATTGCATATTTTTCCATACAATGAAAGTGAATGGTGACTGAGACTGACATTCTGACAAACATTGTCAAAATAGAACAACATGAAGGTGAGTAAATAATGCCTGATTTTAATAGATAATTTAGAAGAACAGTTTCTTGAGGATCGTTTTTAGGATTACCTCTTAAAATACAGCAGCAGTAAGAGCTGTTTCCCAGTTTTTATTAGCAGC
>NW_015691599.1:0-221 GCF_001515625.1 Sinocyclocheilus rhinocerous
TGGTGTAGTATGCATCCTTCAGCTTTATCACAGCCTCAACACATCGCATAAACATTATCTTTCCTGTTTCTTTTCCATGACTAAATTTATAAACATCAAATCATACTGTGACCCACTGTATTAAATAGTATGAGGTCCTTGCCAACACCCAGCCCTACTGAACAAATAATGAAACCGATTTTTAAACAAATAATTTACTTACAACATACGTATGCATATTC
>NW_015691600.1:0-221 GCF_001515625.1 Sinocyclocheilus rhinocerous
AATAAACTGTGATATAATGTGAGAAATGTTGAAGGTGTCTGAATATATTTTTGGTTTGACTGTATGTATATATGTATGTGTGTGTATAGGCTATGTACACCCGCTTCTTAAATTCTTTAATATTACTGTTTTCCACATAACAGTAGCTAATAGGCTATTACTGCTAGAATAATAGCAAAACTATAAAACAACATAGTAGACTTGTGCCGGTATTCGGTAAT
>NW_015691601.1:0-221 GCF_001515625.1 Sinocyclocheilus rhinocerous
GAATGGTGGAATGCCACATTGTTTCATGTGATCACATATATTGACAAGTGATTTCCCACCCATCCTCTTTCTACCTCTGGCACCAGTCTTTCATGCAGGTTTTCTAAAATCAGCTGTAATTTATATATTTGCATAACATTATATATTTGCAATCAGCTGTTTCTCATTGATGAATGAAAAACGGGATATATTTGTGTTTCAAACTCACAATATGAACAGCT
>NW_015691602.1:0-221 GCF_001515625.1 Sinocyclocheilus rhinocerous
TGAGCTCAATCCAATCACAGATAAATGCAGCGGAAAATTTAACTCGTTGTGAGAACAAAATAAAGAGAAGCATCCCACAGTGACTGCCTCCCTTCCTAGAGTTCACGCGCCTCTGTTTCTTTAATCTGTGCTTCAATACTCATCAGCACTGATTATTAGGAACGTCACATATTTACAACTAGTGTTGGGGAAAGTTACTTTTAAAAGTAATGCATTACAAT
>NW_015691603.1:0-221 GCF_001515625.1 Sinocyclocheilus rhinocerous
AATAGTTTGTTTTCTCTTTAATTTTGTACTTAGCAAAGTCACATTATATATTTAGATCTCGCTTTAGATTTAGCTTAATATTCAACCTGTATAAAACATGTAATAACAATATGTTATGTACATTAGGCTGTTCACACAAAACATATCAAGTTTTGTCTAGTTACAGTACAACCATATACAGTGTCAATACTAATTACACTGTATAGATAACTGGATGTTCA
>NW_015691604.1:0-221 GCF_001515625.1 Sinocyclocheilus rhinocerous
AATCTTTGACACGGCCTTACTCAGACAATATTAAAGATATCAATGTTATATTTTCACAGAATGAGAAAACAGTGAATCACAATAAAATGACTTTAGCTGGGTTTTCACAGGCAGGGTCACAAATGACTTAGAAGTAGTTAATATTAAACAAATACATTATCTAGGTTCTTAACACAGGTTTTCTAAAGTGATCCAATCAGTTTGGGCTGAGAAACAGACAG
>NW_015691605.1:0-221 GCF_001515625.1 Sinocyclocheilus rhinocerous
AACATCATCAAATTGGTTTAAAATTTATATTTTTTGCTTTTATTTGAACAACATTTTCAAAAATCAGCCAAAACTAAAATGATTTTTAAACATACTTAATTATCCTATAATTATTACAAATACAGTTTTACAGTTTTTATAAGTACATTTATAATATCATAACATAAGAGACTTTAAAAAAAAACAAATTATTATTATTTTTGACTGGTAGTGTACTAATG
>NW_015691606.1:0-221 GCF_001515625.1 Sinocyclocheilus rhinocerous
AATCATTCTAATATGCTGATTCGGTAATCAAGAAACATTTTTTTTATTGTTATCGATTTTTAAAAGAGTTGTGTTGCTTAATATCTTTTTGGAAACGGTGATACATTTTTTCAGGATTCTTTGATTAATAGAATGTTCAAATGAACAACAGTATTCTTTTTTTTCTTTTTCTTTTTTTTTAGATCGTATTGACCTCAAACTTTTGAACAGTAGTGTATTTC
>NW_015691607.1:0-221 GCF_001515625.1 Sinocyclocheilus rhinocerous
AAAAAGTATGCTTTTCAATTGTAATTTAAAGCTTAGTATACATAATATTTTTCTTAGAAGCTGTCAATATGTTTCATATAATTTTTTGTGTCTAGGTTGTGTCCGTGTTTGTAACTTGTGTCTTGTGTCCGTTTTGAGAATCTGGAGCAGTTTAATTATTTGTTCTATTTTAGCTCATTGTTAAGTGAGAATATTATGTTTAAGTCATTATTTGTTCATGC
>NW_015691608.1:0-221 GCF_001515625.1 Sinocyclocheilus rhinocerous
TAATTATTTAATTTATGTTTAAATAAATCTGTTATGAAACAAGTTGACAGCTACTGTGTAAATGCATATATTTCAACAACAAATAGAAATGTTATCATTTAGAAATTAATTTAAAAACTGCATTATGTGCAATTTATATGTTTGCATTCAATTTTTTAAGTTGAGTGTTGACTATTATTAAATTTAAATTTGGGCTCTGTTGTTAATTGTAACCTTATAGT
>NW_015691609.1:0-221 GCF_001515625.1 Sinocyclocheilus rhinocerous
TGTGAAAGGAAAGTGTAACTGGACAGTGAAACATAAAAAGAGAAGTTATTTCCTGGAATTCATTGTTGTAAAAACAGATGCCAAACCAATACTAGGAATTAAAGCATGTGAACAAATGGGGCTCATAAAGAGAGTGATGGCACTGAATAGAAGTGATGAAAAAAATATTTTCAAGGAGTATGCTGATGTGTTTGAGGGCATAGGCTGTCTTGAAGGGGAAC
>NW_015691610.1:0-220 GCF_001515625.1 Sinocyclocheilus rhinocerous
CTTTTTATCCAAAATCCAAGCATTTTCATCTATCTATCTATCTATCTATCTATCTATCATCTCCTCACAGTAAAACAAAAGAACAGATAATCTGCATTTACGTTTAAAACGTTTATTTCCCTGTAAAATGACAGTATAGTGATATTAAACGTCAAGCTATGGAAGTCATATACATGCTTTTAATGGTTCTTAATGTATATGAAAGGGCTGCATCATGTGT
>NW_015691611.1:0-221 GCF_001515625.1 Sinocyclocheilus rhinocerous
AATTCACAATTTACATTTATATATTCAAAATTTACAACTGTTTTTCATATTTACCTCTATTCATTCAGACTTTAACTATATATTCAGATTTACTTCTATATATTCAGACTTATAAGCATATATTCAGATTTACATTTATATATTCAGATATATAACTATATATTTAGATTTACTTCTATATATTCAGACTTATAAGTATATATTCAGATTTACTTCTATAT
>NW_015691612.1:0-221 GCF_001515625.1 Sinocyclocheilus rhinocerous
TATAGAATGAAAATGATATTATGGGCAGATGCTTTTTTGAAAAAATAATCTGAAATTGTAATGCCGATAGATAAGTTGCAGATTTGAGCTTCAGTGCAGCTTTCTAGATGCTAATATAAAGCAACAGACTAAAGCGGGTGGAATTAGTGGGGAAAAAAAGATGATAGGTCAAATCTGAAGAGAAGAGAAAAGAGAAGAGAAGAGAAGAGAAGAGAAGAGAA
>NW_015691613.1:0-221 GCF_001515625.1 Sinocyclocheilus rhinocerous
AATTCTTAATAAATTGCAAGATTTGCAAGAATTCTTAAAAAATTTAAGATGTAAACTCATAATTCTTAAAAAAGTAAGATGTAAACTCATAATTCTTAAAAAAAACATATGCGAGATGTAAACTCAACTCTTACAAAAAATGAAAGATGTAAACTCAGAATTGTCAAAAAAAAATGAATTTCAAGAATCAAGATGAAACTTAGAATCTGTATTTGTAGAAA
>NW_015691614.1:0-221 GCF_001515625.1 Sinocyclocheilus rhinocerous
TCACTGTGGGCGTCAGAGGACAGCTAACAAAGACAGCAAATAAACCATATTTCAATGGTTAATACAAAGTTAAATGTAAAACACATTTAAATTTAATCATAAACAAAATACATGACCAAAGAAACAATGGTCTTTGTTTTAGATCCTACATTCCATTTAACAATGTTATAAAGAATTAAACACAAATGCCTCTTTTAACTCCACCTGTTATGAATGCTGCT
>NW_015691615.1:0-221 GCF_001515625.1 Sinocyclocheilus rhinocerous
AATTTATTCACAAATCAGTTAAGCTTCTCTAATGAGCAGGCCGGAGAGAGTTAGGGCAGATTTTGACTGAATATCTGGAGGTCACACTGCTGTAGGCTTTACATCACCTGAAACATAGACCACTCGTCACATGTGCCACCAGGGTTCGTACAGAAACTGCAACATGAAAATCCAGAACTTTCAAGGACTTTTCAAGCACTACTTTTTTGGTTTTCAAGGAC
>NW_015691616.1:0-221 GCF_001515625.1 Sinocyclocheilus rhinocerous
ACAGAAGAGATCACTTACTCTGATCCGACATTTCACAGAAGAAACGAACAGAAATCGGTAAGACTAATTATTCCTAATTTCATGTTACTCTGTCAACTAAGAAACTATATATATACTAACTATATATATAAATGCTGGATCTTTAAACCTTCTGTCAACACTACAGACTTCAACTCTCAAAAACATTGTTTGTTCAATTAATTTAATTTAACAGAAGAAAA
>NW_015691617.1:0-221 GCF_001515625.1 Sinocyclocheilus rhinocerous
ATTACAGGCATGGCGCAACACATTGCAGTTAAGCATTGATAATACTAATTTTATACATATATAGATGATATCGATATAACATTTTAAATAAACCGCACTGCAAACTGGAAGTGGTGAAATGTGAGCCCATTCCTCCATTTACACGTTTTATTCTGGGAAGGTAACAGTAACCGTATATAACGCTCATTCTGTCAGTGTAACTGAGAGTGGCATAGCTAGAG
>NW_015691618.1:0-221 GCF_001515625.1 Sinocyclocheilus rhinocerous
ATTTTATCAGTGTATGGGATGAAGAGATTAATGAACACAGGCAAATGCTAATAAAAGAAGCCCTCTTTAAATGTCATTGAAAGAAATTTTATTCTTTACCTAAATTGTGGATTCCATTTAGTAGAATATATGGATGTCTAACAAAGCTGACAATGATCCTATAAGTTTAGTGACAGTCTAATTTGTATCTGTAATTTGTGTCAAATGTATCATTAGTACTG
>NW_015691619.1:0-221 GCF_001515625.1 Sinocyclocheilus rhinocerous
AATTTATTTTTGAAATATTTTATTGAAAATCACTTAAGACATAACCGACTGTTTAGAAGGTTATTTGGATGTAGAATATCTTTGTGTATTTGTCCTTTCAGATTCAAAAAGACACACCCACATAGCAACTGTTTTCTGGCCCAGCTCCGGACCACACAACCAGGGGCGGAGCCAAGGGCCACCACTGACGAAAGCTTGGCCACCCCTTTGGCCACCCCACT
>NW_015691620.1:0-221 GCF_001515625.1 Sinocyclocheilus rhinocerous
AATGAACAATAGCAGACCCGAACGCAGATCATGTGACCTTGGTGTAACCAATGCTTGGTCAATCGTCTTTCACACATCTTATGTAATTTCTGGGAACATTTAGGTAACTGAAATGCTTGAACTTTGACATTTCCTGAAATGGACTTTGGTGGTGAGTTATGACGACTTGACGTCAAGGTTAGAATCTGTCAGTGTGGTCACAATGACAATAATATACGGTT
>NW_015691621.1:0-221 GCF_001515625.1 Sinocyclocheilus rhinocerous
AATGAACAATAGCAGACCCGAACGCAGATCATGTGACCTTGGTGTGACCAATGCTTGGTCAATCGTCTTTCACACATCTTATGTAATTTCTGGGAACATTTAGGTAACTGAAATGCTTGAACTTTGACATATCCTGAAATGGACTTTGGTGGTGAGTTATGACGACTTGACGTCATGGTTAGAATCTGTCAGTGTGGTCACAATGACAATAATATACGGTT
>NW_015691622.1:0-221 GCF_001515625.1 Sinocyclocheilus rhinocerous
ACTGTTATGGCACTGAAAACAACTGCTTGCCAAGCTGTGCTAGCGGCTCACACCATGCAAAATAAAAAGTGATTTTGCAGCTGCAGTCTGTCATTAGCCAATCACGGGTGATTTTGTTCACAATGAAGCACTTTAGATTTTATGTGGTTTTGTGTTCTTCACGCTGCTATGTTGCGTTGAAAAAAAATCTTAGCGAGAAATAACTTTTAACTGAGAAATGA
>NW_015691623.1:0-221 GCF_001515625.1 Sinocyclocheilus rhinocerous
AATGCAACCTTATTATACAATGTAACAAAAACTTTAAATTATGTTAGTTTAGTTTAACTTTATAAAAAAAATTTTTTTATAAACTATAGACATTTAAAAAAACAAACAATAAAAATGACAAACACAACAAAATGACTGAAACTTGAACTAGAATTAAAATTAACAATCTAAAAATGAAATTACAAATTTTAACAAACTATAATAGTATATCAGTGATTCTA
>NW_015691624.1:0-221 GCF_001515625.1 Sinocyclocheilus rhinocerous
TTTTTTTTTTTTTTTTTTTTACAATCAAGTTTGATCACCTCGATAGTGATCATTTTAGTCAATATTACATCAAAAAGCAGATTATTATATTTGTCTTATAATGCAAATCCACTACAAGTTGCCAAAGAGAAATGAGGACGAGTAGCTTGACTGTGCTACAAATTAAGGAGACAAAAAATAGTTATACGACTGGGTGGAAGTGCAATAATTACATTTCAACA
>NW_015691625.1:0-221 GCF_001515625.1 Sinocyclocheilus rhinocerous
GAATGGGGTCTAGGATTGTATGAACACAAACACATATCAAGGGTCATCATCACATTCACTGGTAAATGGTCCTTCAGTTATCAAGACTGGTACGAAGACCTGGTTTAGTTGCACTAAGCAAATGTATATACATGTGTTTGTATCTAACATTAAAGTAAATGAGAAAAAGTCTCATGGAGTCACACCTTGTGTTTGTATTGTATTTTCTATTGTAATGTTCT
>NW_015691626.1:0-221 GCF_001515625.1 Sinocyclocheilus rhinocerous
AATGTGTTCAGAAAATTTATCATAGTTTTAGTGACAATTACATAAATTATAAACAAAGTATATAAAATGCCCAGAGTTTTTATGTTATTGGATTTTTAACAAAAAATAAATTTGTACCAAGGGGGCGTTTTACCCCACCAATGGGGCAAAACGGCCCCATGGGTGGGGTAAAATGACCCCCAGTCTGACAAAGCAATTTGCTTTAAACATTTACAGCAAAA
>NW_015691627.1:0-221 GCF_001515625.1 Sinocyclocheilus rhinocerous
TACAATTAAAGCACTAACCGGCAACCAAAAGCCCTCCAACATACATTACTAAGAGAAAAAAGAAGAAGAAGAAGAAAAAAAAAACTAAACATACATGGGAAAAAGTACAATTTGTCAAAAACACTGCATGGGGTTCCATATCTTTCCTAAAAACATTTCTGCTACAATTGTATTCCCTATATAATTTTGCCCACGTTTCTCTCTTTTTCTTTGAATGATGA
>NW_015691628.1:0-221 GCF_001515625.1 Sinocyclocheilus rhinocerous
AAGAAAAGCAGCTAGCCCATACGGGTATCTAACCCATGACCTTGGAATTATTAGCACCACACTCTAACCAACTGAGCTAACGGGCCTGGCTTTGCTTGTATTTCTGCACGATTGACCAAAAACTTGATAATTGCTTGTGAACCGAAAGAGACAATACAGCTTCAGGACCGAGCCTCACAAAGGACTCATCTGGGATTTGAACCCAGGACCTCTCACACCCA
>NW_015691629.1:0-221 GCF_001515625.1 Sinocyclocheilus rhinocerous
CCCGAGCATGCTTAAATGCTGTGGGAAATGTACCATTGTGAAAAGAGGTGTTGATAATGTGAGTGAGCGCAGGTATAACTGAAAAAGAAATATCCTGAAGGAGGTGAGTGGAGATAGGATCAAGCGGACAGATTGTGGGATGACTGGAAAGGATAAGTTTGGAAACTCCTGCCTCCGAGAGTGGAGAGAAGGAGGAGAGAGAGTGTGTAGTTGTTGTTATG
>NW_015691630.1:0-221 GCF_001515625.1 Sinocyclocheilus rhinocerous
ATTGTATAATAAATAAAAAGAAAACAAATAGATAGAATGCAAAAATATTAGATAAGCAAGTGTTTTGTTTTGTTTTTTAAAGAAAAAAAGCAGTTAGTAAATAAATAGAGTGCAAGTCTAAAAGGTTTATTTTTTTTTTATAAAGAATATAATTAGAATAGGGAGTGCTAGAATTTGAGGGTCAAATAAAGATGGAAGAGATGTGTTTTTAGCCGATTCTT
>NW_015691631.1:0-220 GCF_001515625.1 Sinocyclocheilus rhinocerous
CATGCATGTATATATTTAAGAAAAATATGTTATATTTATATATGAAATAGCCTATATATATATATATATATATATATATATATATATAAATTATATGAATATAAATATACAAACGTAAATACATGTAAATATTCTCAAAATATATACTGTATGTATGTGCATTTATAATAAATACACACAGTACACACACACACATATTATGTAAACAAAAACTTTTATT
>NW_015691632.1:0-221 GCF_001515625.1 Sinocyclocheilus rhinocerous
AAGACAGACTGATACAATAAAGCTGTGATTTATTTGTCAATAGTTATCAAAAGGAGCATATTTAAATCTTTTGCGCCACCTAGCGGTTTATTCTGTTGTAGGAACTATAAAACAAACTATAAAAATTAGCAATTGAAGCATTCAAACCAATGGACGAATATCATATTTTCAAAGTTTGTGAACCCAGTAACATCTAGCAATAATCAACTGTTTGATATATA
>NW_015691633.1:0-221 GCF_001515625.1 Sinocyclocheilus rhinocerous
AAGACTAAATGTTAGATCGTTTAATAAATAAAACTTTTAACATCTGGAAAAAAAAATTATTTGAAATATTAATAAATACTATGTATTAATGATGCTAAAAAATGCTGGCCAGGAAGCGCCTAATCAGACTGGAAGTAGATATTGCCTTTTAATCAACACAGAAAATAGAGCTTTGGTGATTCGACCATCCACAGTGATCAAAAATGAATTTGTTTTGTTGT
>NW_015691634.1:0-221 GCF_001515625.1 Sinocyclocheilus rhinocerous
AGTTTTTAGGTACAGAAATTGAATAAATCAAATGTAAAATAACATATGCATATCCTTAATCCTTATTAAAGTTACAAAAGTTATTCAATCAAGAGGAGTGAGAGATTTCCGTGTTGTTGCTGTTTGATTAACAAAGAAAGTGCGGTCACTTTAAGAGAACGCACTGATCCAGTGCTCTTATACAGTACGTTCAGCCGACTATGTCTGCTAGGATACTCACC
>NW_015691635.1:0-221 GCF_001515625.1 Sinocyclocheilus rhinocerous
CTTTGTTCTCGCCGTGAAGTTTTGCTGCTGACATGATGTTAAAAATTTTTTTTATTTACATTTATTTATTTAGCAGACGCTTTTGTCCGACTGACTTAATCACAATCAGTTTATCAGAACAGTGCAGAACAGAAGAGAAAGAGAGAATTGTTAAAGTGAAGTGGTCAATACAGGCAAACACTCTGTTAGCTTAGAGTCGAAGCATCTTTGCCTAAAAACAA
>NW_015691636.1:0-221 GCF_001515625.1 Sinocyclocheilus rhinocerous
GCAAGACTATGTGGCTTTAGTGAGGGGAATGAACTACAATCCCATTAAGCATTACGAATGACAATCAAATTAAAAACAATAGGCCTAGAGAAATAGAAAATATTGATTTTAAAATGTTGACTTCATATGAAGATAAGTAGTTTGAGAGCACAGGAAGACTGTACTACTTTTGGTGTAATTTGTCGCTAATCTCTGATTGGTGGAGATTCTCTGAAGAATCG
>NW_015691637.1:0-221 GCF_001515625.1 Sinocyclocheilus rhinocerous
AAGCATCTTTAATCTCCCAGAATTCTCCATCTAGATATCTGGCAAAGCTGCTGGACTGTATTTGATCCATGGATGATAACAACATGACTTGAGTTCTTCGTGTTTTCACTTTCACTGTAACTGTAACATTCCACTTCCGCGTTTGGATGATGTCACGCGTTGCGCGGCAACACGGTCAATACACGTGTTTTATTCTGATTGCCAGATGGATAACACATATA
>NW_015691638.1:0-221 GCF_001515625.1 Sinocyclocheilus rhinocerous
AAGAAGATTAAGGAAAACAGTCTGACACCATGGTATAACGAGCACCTTAAAGAGAGCAGCCCGGAAAATGGAGCCCAGTTGGAAGAAAGCAAAACTAGAGGAATTTCGTATTGCATGGTGGGAAAATACTTCTACTTATAGAAAAGCTGTAAAAACTGCTATATCAGCTTGCTTTCCATCTCTCTTAGAAGAAAACAAACACAACCCCAGACATTTATTCA
>NW_015691639.1:0-221 GCF_001515625.1 Sinocyclocheilus rhinocerous
ATAAGCAGTATTCTCTGCTCTCAAACGCTGGGGGCGTGTCCGCTGTCTGCGCTAAAACCACACCCACTCACGGGAAAGCTGCTGTCTCTCTCATCTGTCAAATACCTCTACAACCTGAATGGATGCTCCCTCTAGCTCCCTCTTGTAGAAACCGAGCTGTTATGTAAATTATCGCAACCAGGTAATATGCATTTACGTGATGAAGGCATAGCTAGCTAGCA
>NW_015691640.1:0-221 GCF_001515625.1 Sinocyclocheilus rhinocerous
TATCAGCTTAAAAGTTGAAAAGTTACAGCATATTATTTCTGTTTCTGAAGTAACTACAACCCTCAGCATCACCATAGTAGAGAGATGCTGCACAGACAAGTGAATTACACAGTCATTTAATACAGACTTGGGCTTGTGTTCCAATAAACCATGTTAAAACTATTGTTATATTGTGTATGTATTTTTTGTTTAATATAATTTCTGAACAGAACTTTGTGATA
>NW_015691641.1:0-221 GCF_001515625.1 Sinocyclocheilus rhinocerous
AATGGTTTATAACTGTGTTACTTATTTACGTAGCCTTTTTGGTCAAATTTGGATTCTGTACTGTTTTATTTATTATTTATTTACTTTGTATGTTTAAGTTAGTTTTACATAGGCTTATTTGAGCATATGACATTTAGTTCGAGACAATTCAGTGACTATAATCTATGTGCAATAGGAGTTACAGGTGCATCTCAATAAATTAGAATGTTGTGGAAAAGTTC
>NW_015691642.1:0-221 GCF_001515625.1 Sinocyclocheilus rhinocerous
ATAAATGAAAAAAGTCGTAATTTTAAAATAGTCATTATGGGAGGGAAAAAGTCATTATGAGACTAAAATACCATAATTATGATAAAAGTGAAAACTGACATACTAAGCCATAAAAGTTTGAAATTGTCACAAGTTGAAATTGACATCCTAAGTCATAAAAAGTCGAAATTGACTAAAATTACTAGTTTAAAAAGTCAAAATTATAAAAAAAAAAAATATAT
>NW_015691643.1:0-221 GCF_001515625.1 Sinocyclocheilus rhinocerous
AAGTCTGCCCTCCCCCCCTCCCTGGACCCCTTCCAGTTTGCATATAGTTCCAACCGCTCGACCGATGACGCCATCGCCACTATCCTCCACTAAGCACTCACACACCTGAACAAAAAAGACTCGTCCGTCAGAATGCTGTTCATAGACTTCAGTTCAGCATCATCATTCAGCATTCACAACACAATCATCCCTCAACAGCTCATTCACAAACTGGTCCAGCT
>NW_015691644.1:0-221 GCF_001515625.1 Sinocyclocheilus rhinocerous
AAGAAGGTTAATTTTGGACATGCAATTCCCTTTTATACCAGTAGGTGGACAGTGGATTTTTTTTTTTTTACATCAGTGAGACAGAGGCATGAAACCAGTGTCCATCAATAGAGGGGGACAGTGGACATCTTCACAGCCTCTCTTTTTACCACTACTGGTAAAAAAGGGAAGTAAAATTTGTAATAAATTTTTACATCAGGGAGACAGAGGCATGAGACCAG
>NW_015691645.1:0-221 GCF_001515625.1 Sinocyclocheilus rhinocerous
AAAGATTCCACTTTTAGAACATTGCATTTGTTTGTCAGAATCAATACGCATCAAAAGTGTACATTTAGTCTTGGACAAAGCCTAATGCGCTGCTTGTAGCTTTCAAACATACTTGAAGTGTTTTAAGTGCCTGAAGGATCATTTCAGAGCTCTTTGACTCTTTGTTGTCGCTTTTTAATATACCTTTTAGATTTCTTTTTTAGCATCCAGACAGTGAAGAT
>NW_015691646.1:0-221 GCF_001515625.1 Sinocyclocheilus rhinocerous
AAGTGGTTCTGGAGGTAAGACTCCAGCTTGCGCTGTTGTTCGCTGATGTCCGAGAAGTCGATGAAGAAGCGGGAGCACATGTAGCGCTGGAAAGACTTCATCTCGGACTCGGAGGCGGCTCGGAAACCCCTGACCAGAAGATGGCAGTATTTCAGGAGGCCGCCTCCTCGGATCTCCTCGGGGTTCCTCGTGCAGATCACCTTGTTGCGCAAGTGGTCCAG
>NW_015691647.1:0-221 GCF_001515625.1 Sinocyclocheilus rhinocerous
AAGTTAATGCACTAAAATGACTAACTAGAAAGAGAGAGAGAGAGAAAGAAAGAAAGAAAGAACGAAAGAAAGAAAGACAAAAGCACATAAAAACAATAAATGACAAAAAAATACAATAAAATTAAAATCATCACTGAAAATATCAAATTAAATGTTGTTTTCAAAATATTAATGAAAAATTAATAGTATATAAAGTAAAATAAGACTGGGCAGCAGAATGG
>NW_015691648.1:0-221 GCF_001515625.1 Sinocyclocheilus rhinocerous
AAGGATTATATAAACCCAATTAAAAACATTGCAAGGTATTTATGAAAAATGAAATACGAAAAAATTCATTAGTTAACACACAAAAAAATCACTAATGCTTTAATTGGAAGATAAGGTCACCTTCTAAAAGCAGCCTATTTATTACATTTCTTCCTTTGAAATCAAATAGTTCTGATTTCATGATGCATTGCTGCATTTAGAAGAAAAATATTATAATAACA
>NW_015691649.1:0-221 GCF_001515625.1 Sinocyclocheilus rhinocerous
ATAGGCTAAAGGAGGGTTTCTGGGAAGAAGGCTGTGGAGTTCACCAAACAAGAGCACATCCACTACAAAGGGGGGATAAATAAGACAGTCTGGTTGATGCTTTCTTCTCACAATAGAGCGGCAAGAGAAAAGGTCACCTGAAACCAGAGCACTAGGCCAAGTGGGTGACTGGTATTTCCTGCACAAACGCAGGAACTTCGTACATTGAACATAAATAAATA
>NW_015691650.1:0-221 GCF_001515625.1 Sinocyclocheilus rhinocerous
AAGGCAGCGAGAAGACCTTGGGTGCCCATTTATTTTTATTTTTATACAGGACTAAAGCTGAAGACTTTAACTGCAAGCGATTAGGAAGAATACAGATAAATACTATAACATTATTATTATTATTATTATTAAACAATAGTCAAATAAATAAATAAAATCCAGTAGGCCTAATTATAATTTTTTGTCGCCTGCTCTGTCAACAGAGAGCTGAGGTAAACCAC
>NW_015691651.1:0-221 GCF_001515625.1 Sinocyclocheilus rhinocerous
AGCATACTTGAGCATTTGCTGACCTTTTCTTTGAAGAGGTTAAATTAATTCTACATGAATGATCACATTAAGAGGGAAATAACAAGGGAATTAACTTTTAAAGAGATAGTTCACACAAATTCTGTTATCATTTGCTCACCCTCATGTCATTCCAAAACTGCATCCCATTCTTTAGACAGTGGAATGTATGAAAAAAAAAAGATATTTTGGGAAATGTCTCA
>NW_015691652.1:0-221 GCF_001515625.1 Sinocyclocheilus rhinocerous
GCCTTGATTAGCTTGTTCAGGTGTGTTTGATTGGGGTTGGATGAGTTGAATGCTGCGTTCACGCCATGACATAATAATTAAGGTAGCCTAATATAGCGACCAGAGATGAAGTACAAATACTTCGTTACTGTATTTAAGTAGATTTTTCTGGTATCAGTACTTTACTTCACTATTTATTTTCTGACAACTTTTTACTTTCACTCCTTACATTTTTACACAAA
>NW_015691653.1:0-221 GCF_001515625.1 Sinocyclocheilus rhinocerous
ATAAGGTTTAATCTGGCCGCAGAGGAACACAACTGGGTTGCCTGAAAGAGACGTAATCCCTGAAACAGAGCTTCCCACTTGCGCAATAAGGAAATATCTGCTAACTGTGCTACTTATTTTTGTCAACCTGGCAATCATGTGCACACGCGCTCTCTCCACTGTGGATAAACGTGCTCGCTTTCTGAAAACACCGGTTAGCTTGCAGTTTAGTGATCTCCACT
>NW_015691654.1:0-221 GCF_001515625.1 Sinocyclocheilus rhinocerous
TCATTTTCAAAATAGTTACTATTTTAGTGCTGTCCTCATTTATATCTTTGTTATAGTCCATTAAATTTCAAATCTTGCCTTTTTTGTCAGTGTGGTGTGCCAGCTATTATAATAATAAGAAATGTTTCTTTAGTAACAATCTGCATGATTTCTCAAGGATCATGTGACACTGAAAACTGGAGTAATGGAGCTTTAGCATGAGAGGAAAACACTTTTTAAAA
>NW_015691655.1:0-221 GCF_001515625.1 Sinocyclocheilus rhinocerous
ACAAACTGAATGGACTGGGACAGATGTTCCCATTCCTGGCCCTGGGCAACCCCCTACACTGCATGATTTTGATGTCTATCTTATCTGACACACCCATTTGAGTCTTGGAATCTTTACTAATGAGCTGATGAGTTGAATCAGCTGTGTTTGACATCTAAAATGTGCAGTGTTGGGGATTCTCCAGGAACAGGATTGGGAACCACTGAACTGGGACATCTCTT
>NW_015691657.1:0-221 GCF_001515625.1 Sinocyclocheilus rhinocerous
TTTTGTGCTGCCCATTTGTTTGTGCAGCTACACGAATGTTAACAAATCAGGCTTCAGCATTCAAAGTAAACAGAGTTTCCCCATAGCGTGGTAAATGTAATGTGAGTGAACCATGCCAAAAGCGAACCGTAGATGCACCACATTTCATCACATTCAAAACAGTCTATTGAGAAATGACATTGTTTCAAAATCATAACATCTGATAAGTTCTGATTGACAGT
>NW_015691658.1:0-221 GCF_001515625.1 Sinocyclocheilus rhinocerous
CAATATTGTAACCTATTTGTAACATTTAAACTTTTAATTTAGTGCAATATTTCATCATTGCAACATTTTAGTGCAGCCTTCACTAACAGCTGCAGTTGGATTTATATGTATACCTAAATTCACTGTTATTCCACCGGTCACAACATGTTTACTCATTCTATGACCACACTCAACAAAACTGAATGATTGTGAGTTCATATATTAATACTAGACACCTTAAA
>NW_015691659.1:0-221 GCF_001515625.1 Sinocyclocheilus rhinocerous
GAAAAAAGCCAGGAAATTTCAGTTTTTACAATATGGGACCTTTAAAGATGAGTGCCTTAAAACTCTCTAAATTACTTTAAACTTTACTTGTGTAATTTAATTAAATGTAAAACTGTAAGTTATTATTTGATTTAATATATTTCAGAATTATTTGTATTTTTTTTAACTTGTATGTGTCACGGTCAAGGGTGTGTGGAGGCAGGCAGGATGACGACAAGGAT
>NW_015691660.1:0-221 GCF_001515625.1 Sinocyclocheilus rhinocerous
ACAAGGCAGGGAGAACAGAAACACAGAACATACACGTGACATTACTCCCCCCTCGCAGAAGGCGCGTCCCGTGCCGTAACAGTTACACCGGGGAGGGGGGGCGGGCGCACTGGAGGCTGGTGCAGGACAGGAACTAGGTGGAGACAAGGAGGGCCTCCAGGGCGAATCAGGGAGCTCCGGGAGCCATGGCGAAGCAGGCAGTTCAGGTTGCCATGGCGGAG
>NW_015691661.1:0-221 GCF_001515625.1 Sinocyclocheilus rhinocerous
ACACACACACAAATCAGCTATTAACTGTTTTGTAAGCTTCAATATATTAATTCATAATTAATTCTAAATGTATTTTATAAATATATATATGTGAGCAATATCACACGAGTAGCAGTGCGATATGGTTGTATATCAGCACGGCTGCGGTTCGGCTGTAGGTAGTAATATCTGTGCCAATATACAGCCATATCTCACGGCTACGAGTGTGATATTGCGTTTAT
>NW_015691662.1:0-221 GCF_001515625.1 Sinocyclocheilus rhinocerous
ACACACACACACACACACAGTTACACTGTTTGCAAAAGTATTTTAAATTTTTTAAGTGTTCATTTAAGTCTGCAGGGCGGGGGGGGGGCATATTGGCGAATAATCAAAATATTTAACAGAAGTTATGTCAGATTAAACAAATAGTTTAAACTGCAATGGTGGCTGGATGCTGCACGGGTGTCAGGAGGTATGGGCGAAGAGGATATCCACTGTCTCCCAGC
>NW_015691663.1:0-221 GCF_001515625.1 Sinocyclocheilus rhinocerous
AAGGCCTCCTGTAGCAAATCGATGTGTTTTTGTAAGAAAAATATCAATATTATTAAAACGTTAGAAACAGTTTTCTCTAAATTCTGCTAACTGTCGTACGCACAAGCAGTTCCGGACGTAGGACGTATGCTTAGCGCATGCACCGGTGAGAATATGCTAGTCTCGCGAGAACCAACAAAGCAAAGTTTCCTTACTTTAGCAAAGGAAAACCAGTCTCCTCT
>NW_015691664.1:0-221 GCF_001515625.1 Sinocyclocheilus rhinocerous
ACCAAGAGTCAAGTAGTCAGACATTCGACAGTCATAAATACTGACTTTAACACACAGGGAAAATGTGTATCGGACGCCTAGTAGATGCAAACGGAGTAAATAATGTTTTGTGTTTTGATTAAAGTAAACATTGGCCAGCCACATATCACATTGTTTATTACTTTTCAGAAAGATTCACACTAAATAAAACCAAATAATCCACACATAAGATGAAATCAACA
>NW_015691665.1:0-221 GCF_001515625.1 Sinocyclocheilus rhinocerous
ACACATATTTGAGAATCAAGATATTTCATTATATATTTTGGGAATGTTTCGAATAAAAATAAAAAAAATAATAAAACCCCTGCTGAAAAAAACAACAATAGACACAATTAGAAAATTTGTAATGGTTTTACTGGTTATAACGGACTTGTATTGGTTTTACTGGAAACTGTAATGGACCTGTTGGTCTCTACTGGTAATTGGTTGCCTTCTATTGGTGGCTT
>NW_015691666.1:0-221 GCF_001515625.1 Sinocyclocheilus rhinocerous
AATTTAAAGAGAAAAACAAAGAGAAAAGATCATAAAATTACATTTGAACAAAAATAAAATAATATAATCTAATACTTTAGAAAACTAATAGTCTACTTTCTTCAACTTTGCCCTTGTGTAGACATAGACATGCTACAGGGATGACATATTTTGTAGGCCAAAACTCAGTAACAAGTTGGAGCTTATGGTTCCATTTTCATTTTTGGGTGAACTAACCCTTT
>NW_015691667.1:0-221 GCF_001515625.1 Sinocyclocheilus rhinocerous
ACACATTAAATAGGCAGTCATGTTGTTGCCACATCTCAACAAGTTGCTCCTCCATCTCCGAAGTCCAACGGGTACGTACAACAGGTTTCGCGGTCGCCATTTCAAAATTTTCGTCACTTCCGTCTCCTCGTAGACTTGTTTCGTATTGGCTATTGTGAAAGTACTGACGTAATCAAAGCCGTCATCATCCCGATTTAAATCCTAAATATCAAACATGTTTG
>NW_015691668.1:0-221 GCF_001515625.1 Sinocyclocheilus rhinocerous
ACACACCCATGACTCATTAAGAGAATAGGTACAACCCTTTTGGACTATGCGTCTGGTGCGCCAACCGTTTTTTCTGTCGTTAAACTAGCAAAAGTGGATTCGGACACGCCCAAAGTGCACCTGCGCCGCGCACTTCAGACCATGCCCTTAGATCGTTAAAATAGGGCCCATAATCTTTAACAAACTGCATATTTGAAGTCTAAACAAGTACATTCTTGCCT
>NW_015691669.1:0-221 GCF_001515625.1 Sinocyclocheilus rhinocerous
ACACCACACCACACCACACCACACCCACACACACACACACACACCTTACGCATAGTGGCTGTACAATGGCTCTTTTCAGTTTTGTGTAAATGAGATGTAAAACCAGGGCAACTTTAGCCTCTTCCAGGCCTTGACACCTCACATGATGTCATTCAGTCCCATTACATTCCATAAGTGTTTCCTTTAGGTCCTCCTGCATTCCTCCTGCCAATGGCACCACA
>NW_015691670.1:0-221 GCF_001515625.1 Sinocyclocheilus rhinocerous
ACCTTTTAGGTACTATTATGTTACAACAACTAACTTTAGGTACCAGAATGGAACCAGAATCAGAATCAGACACCCCCTACTGTCTAATTGTGTGATTCTTTGGGTTTTTATTTTATTTTATTTTTTTTGTACAGATACAGATATGCTGAATTTGGAACCTTGCACTAGCATACTACTACTCCTTTTTTTCCATTAAATGGCAGGAAGAGTAGTGTGCAGTT
>NW_015691671.1:0-221 GCF_001515625.1 Sinocyclocheilus rhinocerous
CACACAAAACAACTTTCAAAAATATGAGCAGACACTGCAGTTGTAATGTGGAGAGCTTTTACTGGTTACTTTTGTGAATGATTAGCACACTTGTTAGCCCTTACAGCTTTGTAAATCATTGAAACAGAAATGGATTATAGAAATTGACATAACTGTGTGGATGAGGCAGTATGAGATGTTACACCTGATCAGAATCAGTTATCTTGCACCACCACCACCAC
>NW_015691672.1:0-221 GCF_001515625.1 Sinocyclocheilus rhinocerous
AAATTAAAAGTCTATAAGTATAATAAAATGTAATAAAATTGAATTTATTTATATATATATATTAAATACAGAAATAAATGTCTATTAAAAATTATTATATATTTATATATTACATATAATAATAAATAAAATAATAGTCATTTGTTTAATTAAAAAATATACAATCAGTTATACATGATCAAATATAATAATAAGCACACACACACACACACACACACACA
>NW_015691673.1:0-221 GCF_001515625.1 Sinocyclocheilus rhinocerous
TTTTGTCTTATGAATGACACCAGCAGTATGTCTAGAGCTATCACTGACACAACTAACCCACACACACTCCAGTTTTATGACATATACTCGTAAAAATAAATGGTGTTTTCACAGTGATGCCACAGAAGAACTTCACAGGAAAAGTTCTTTTTCCCCAAATAACATTTTAGTACACATTTCTTAAAAGAACCATTTTTTTGTATTGTGAAGAACATTTTAAA
>NW_015691674.1:0-221 GCF_001515625.1 Sinocyclocheilus rhinocerous
ACATAAAGGCTTAGTTCAAATCCTTGTGTTATTTCAAACTAATAAAACTTTTGTCCTTCTTTAAAACATAAATGAAGATATTTTTAATGAAACATGAGATATTTTTGTCCTGTCTTTGAAAGTCCAGTCAGCCAAAACTTCAACACAAAAAGTGCAGGGCTGCGTTTCTCAAAACAATTGTGAGATAAGTTGATAGAGACCATTGGTGGCAATGGATCTGC
>NW_015691675.1:0-221 GCF_001515625.1 Sinocyclocheilus rhinocerous
ACATCCATTTGGAACATTACCAGCTTCTCATTGGGTGGGCCATAGTTGAAAGTGCAATATTCAAATACTTTACCTCAATTACCTTTCTTTATACAAGCACAGTACACTACCAAAACTGTAACAACTGAAACATGTCATCATTGCTTCAGTAGTGACAAAAGGGAACACATAATCCGCATATTTGGGGGAAATAAACAAAATATTAGTACAATTATGCAATT
>NW_015691676.1:0-221 GCF_001515625.1 Sinocyclocheilus rhinocerous
AATCTGATCAATTTTAACATTCGTGTATGCTTTTTTCATTTCTTTGGCACCAATTTTCATCGCCTCCACCTATGTTAAAAACATTAACATGCACACACAGAAAACAAGTATGCTTGCTACATATCGCTAATGCTGAAAAAACACATGAAGGGAAATATAGAATAAATCACATTTTCTTCTTTTTTTCTTATGACTGCGTTCTTACAGTGGTCTTGGTGTCT
>NW_015691677.1:0-221 GCF_001515625.1 Sinocyclocheilus rhinocerous
ATACCGTGATATAAATTTTTGGTCATACCGCCCAGCACTACTTACAAGTAACATTTTACAAGTAAAACTGTGTACATTTTTTTTTTAATTACAAGTTGTTGTTTTTTTTACAATTTCATGCATACTTAAAGGTACAATATGTAAGTTTTCACAGCTAGAGGGCGTGTATTCAAAACAAACAAACAAACAAAGGCGTAGTTTGATGACGCCGTGACTGAGTG
>NW_015691678.1:0-221 GCF_001515625.1 Sinocyclocheilus rhinocerous
ACAAGCAGCGGCCTGTAGCCGAGAGAAATGTGAGAACACGAACACAGATGAGAGCGTACAATGAGACTGTCGTACAATGCTCTTCTGGACACATTCGGCAGAATCATACAACCATGAGACATAATCAAACATGGGAGTTACTTAACTCTTCTGTTGAGTAAAAAAAAATAATAAAAAAAACTGGGTATAACTCAAACAGACCCACATTTGTTTATATGCAA
>NW_015691679.1:0-221 GCF_001515625.1 Sinocyclocheilus rhinocerous
ACATTATTGCAAACTGTCTAAACTGAATTATACATGCAGACACTCGTATGAGTAGTTCTGAACAGTAAATTAGTGATTCATGTTTGAACATGAAAAAATATTAAAATACATGATTAAATATTATATTCATATGAATAAATATTATAAAATATAATATGATAATAATATTCATACAAATATATTATTATTGCTATTGATAATAATAATAACAATAATATTTA
>NW_015691680.1:0-221 GCF_001515625.1 Sinocyclocheilus rhinocerous
ACATTTATAATGCAGCATTTCAGTGAAATTATCTCCAGTGTAATTATGTGTCAGCATTAATGCTGGCTAGTGATGTGATTTGCTTGAGAAAATACTACTAATAAAAAATAAAGGTACTTTACATACTTGCAAAAATGTATAGTAAAATCTTCAGCTCACTCAGAATGGTGCTGGTCTGCCAATAGTTCAGTTGTGCCTAGTTGAACTGTGCCAAACACTAG
>NW_015691681.1:0-221 GCF_001515625.1 Sinocyclocheilus rhinocerous
ACACAACACACAACACTTTTCACATTTTCAATGGCGTTCATTTTATTTTAAAAGAGTGCCTCTAGAGCAATAAACAGGGCCAGAACTTTTACATTTATTGTCCTTCATATAATATCCTCATTTTACACTTTTATTTATTTTATATTATTTAATTTTTCCTGAAAATTGTACACCAGCTAGCGGTATACGTATACATATATATATATATATATATACACATA
>NW_015691682.1:0-221 GCF_001515625.1 Sinocyclocheilus rhinocerous
CACACAAACCCACACGCACACTCATTTCTGGTGTCTACACAGAACCAAAACAACATCGATATGATATGAGAGTGGCATAGAAATGCAAGAAGCAGGAAGAGGTGAAGACAGAGAGATAGATCAGAGGAAAAAGTCTCTCCTTCTCACTCCCATTCTCCGCTAGGCAAGCACACAACAAGACAACGTACCTCGAAAAACCTTCTGCTGCATCTCGGCTGCGA
>NW_015691683.1:0-221 GCF_001515625.1 Sinocyclocheilus rhinocerous
TATGTATATTTACCATCCTATTCCTTTGTATTATATTAAAGAAAGCACAGAGTTATTATTATTCATGTTATATTCATATGTGTGCTGTATGTAAAATTAGCGTTACCAGGTCTTTGATAAAATATGATTCGTAGTGTGCATACATTTACCAGATTACTGAGTGCACTGTTGGTTACAGCTTTTTATTATTGTTTTTAACATTTTTTAAATTGTGAAAAATA
>NW_015691684.1:0-221 GCF_001515625.1 Sinocyclocheilus rhinocerous
TGAGCACAAGGTCAGGTGATGGGTTTGTGATCACTCTACTCGTTGAGAGCGGTCAGCAATCTTCCCTCAAATATTGTTACAGTCCATCTAGAGGAGGAAACTCTCTCTCTCTCTCTCTCTGCTCCATTAGACAGCAAATGGACTAAATGTGCTTTATGTAGCTGATCTGCTTTTACATCTAAATGCATTTAAAATCAATGACGCACGCTCGCAAAGAAAGC
>NW_015691685.1:0-221 GCF_001515625.1 Sinocyclocheilus rhinocerous
TATAAACAAAACATATTTTTCTTAAATATAAACATGCATGTGTGTATTTATATATAAATAATAAATATACACAGTACACAGACATATGTAAACAACAACTTTTTATTTTGGATGTGATTAATCATTTGTACTTTATAATTGTTTATAATTTTATTATTTTCAACAATTATTTTTCTTTTCTTGCTATGAAAATGTATTCCTTTTTATATTATTTGTAATAT
>NW_015691686.1:0-221 GCF_001515625.1 Sinocyclocheilus rhinocerous
CTCTGGATCCGTATGCTATCACTACTAACTTGCCTCCTTGCCTTTGATACAGCACTGCGCCGAGGCCTTCCTGTGACGCGTCACAGTGGAGTACCAAGGGTTCATTTAGTTCTGGATACCCCAGCACGGGTGGATTGGATAAGCAGTCAATCAACTCACAGAGGACCTTTTGATGCTCATCTGTCCACGTGACTGGATATGATGATGCAAGCTGTCCCTGG
>NW_015691687.1:0-221 GCF_001515625.1 Sinocyclocheilus rhinocerous
TTTTCGCAGGTTTACACAGAATCTTTCAGTATTTAGAAGAGAAGTCAATGACTCCATGAAGAATTCCACATACGGGGTAAACAGCAACGATATGATGAGCTGACATTCCATAGAGCACCAGGCCCCGCCCACGTGGCCCGGTCCCAGCCTGTACTCCCACCCTCCCCTGGCCCGGCTGCCGGGGGACCACCGCTGCGCAAGCCTGCACCTCCCACTCCCCA
>NW_015691688.1:0-221 GCF_001515625.1 Sinocyclocheilus rhinocerous
CCCTCACAGATGGCTCCTCCGTTCAGAGGCGCGGGATTGGTGCAGCTGCGCGTCCTCTTCTGATAGCCCCGCCCACAGCGACTGCTGCACACTGACCACTCCGTCCACGTCGACCAGCCGCCGTTCACTGCAGCCGGAAACACCAGCCAAATTAACTCTTTTCAAAAAAGTTGCCAGCCAGCGATTTTGATGATTTTCACTAAAATTTTATGGCCTCCAGT
>NW_015691689.1:0-221 GCF_001515625.1 Sinocyclocheilus rhinocerous
TGAATGATGTGAGGTTTGTCAGACATGTCTGCTCTCGTTCCTCGGCCGGTGTTCTGTTCAGAATCACACACAGATTCAGCACACAAAACAGCGTTTAGCATGTTCAACATTCACGCTGTCTTTTCACTCCAACTTCTTTTTTGTTGTTGTTTTGCATTGTAACATTATTTTCATGACAATTTAACACATTTTCACACAAAATTCTCATCGCTTTAATGCAA
>NW_015691690.1:0-221 GCF_001515625.1 Sinocyclocheilus rhinocerous
GATTTGATTTAATCCTGGTTTGGAGAGGAAGGTTAGTTTTAACAGACAGGAGACCCGAGGATTCGTCTTATATAATGAGCTTTGACGACTGGAGGGTCAGACAGGGGTGATGATGCTCTGCGCATGTTTGACAGCTAATCCACATCCACACCGATAAACACACTGACACACAGAACGATAGATAGATAGATAGATATCCATCTGAAAGGGAAAGTCCTCAG
>NW_015691691.1:0-221 GCF_001515625.1 Sinocyclocheilus rhinocerous
GTAAAACGATACCAAAGAAACAGACTCAGATTAATTGGTTTTAAGGCTGCGCTGACGCTTACATCATTTATTCCAAAAATGCCCCTCATAAAACGATGCCCTTGTTGGTCTAGAATTACATCTTTCGTTCAGTCTAGTTTTAGAGGAAACATAAGCTCAGATGAGTTGCAGTTTCGGCCTGAAATGCTAGCCGATATTTATTATTCAGGATCGAGTGCGAT
>NW_015691692.1:0-221 GCF_001515625.1 Sinocyclocheilus rhinocerous
ACCAAACCAACCAATACACGACTGTAGATAATGTTGTATTCAGTTCATTAGTTAAATAAATACAGAAATAATCTTGTTATATAACCTTTACTATATCACACATGTTTATATGTATCCATATGTTTTAATGTCATTCTTTAAATATTACTTGTTCATATGTTATTGTTCCAAATTATACTGTTGTATATGTTCTCTTTTCCTATGCATGCTTTGGCAATGCA
>NW_015691693.1:0-221 GCF_001515625.1 Sinocyclocheilus rhinocerous
AACTCTGAACGAACAACTGGAACCAAATGGACCCTTAACAGTTCCATTAGGTTCCATTTGTTCACTCTCAAAGTTACAGACCTATAAGAGTCCAACTTAGAACCCAATTAAGGAATCCAGCGGGTCCATGGAACCTTTTTTGAGAACCACTGTAGCAGACAATCTTATACAAAGCGAATTACAAGTGCAATGGCATAGAAAATGACTTGAACCCTATTCAA
>NW_015691694.1:0-221 GCF_001515625.1 Sinocyclocheilus rhinocerous
CATACAGGAATATTCATGAGTCTCCTGTTTTGCGTTAATGCGCCACTGAAAATATCAGTGCACTCTAGGATCATCACCACACAGAAAGTTTTACATAATGCAATTATGTTTCAGCGACAGTGGCGATCTAGCTAATTTAGCTTTTTTTTTTTAAGTTTTGTTCATCTGAGCACAAAAGTTTGTAGATTGTATTATATGTTATGTTTGATTTCATGATTACA
>NW_015691695.1:0-221 GCF_001515625.1 Sinocyclocheilus rhinocerous
ACCCAATGGAAACACGTCAATTTCGCAAAAACTCCCATACATCACCAAAAAATTTTTTTACACTCGCATGAGATGGTTTTTCGGGCAATTTCGAAAAGGAAATATTTCACAAAACTGCATTGGAAACAGTTTTTTTTTGCATTTACAGGTCACCTGATGTACGTAAAAATCACATGATCACTCTTTATACTGTACTATAACCTTCAAGAAACCCTTCATAC
>NW_015691696.1:0-221 GCF_001515625.1 Sinocyclocheilus rhinocerous
TCGGAGGGGAATTCCTCACCGTCACCGTAAGACCAGTCCGGACGCCGGGTCCAGGGGGAACCCTAGATCTGGGCAGTGGCACGGGCACCCTGCCCCTTTGCAGGAAACGAAGTCTGGTCCGCAACTCCGAGACGGTAATTTTCCCTCAATGGGAGTATGACTTGTTCACGAAAGCAACCTCAGCGTGCTTAATGCCCAGACACGAGAGGCAGCGATCGTGA
>NW_015691697.1:0-221 GCF_001515625.1 Sinocyclocheilus rhinocerous
TTAATGAACGTGTGTTTATTTTTTATGCATCTATATATTTTGGATGACACATTTTTATTTTATTTATTTAATGTGTTTATTCAGAATAGAATAGAACAAAACAAAACAAAACAAAACAAAACAAAACAAAACGCATTTTATACAATTCTTACCCTCTGACGAACCCAAACCCCTCAGTAATATGAACCCTGGCTAACCTGACACTACCTTCACCTCGATAT
>NW_015691698.1:0-221 GCF_001515625.1 Sinocyclocheilus rhinocerous
ACCCAACGTTCTGTGTATCACTGAGCAACACCCTTAGCAACATAATCAATAATATAGCATTAAAACCGTTCCGTGTATTATGTATTTCGGCAGAATTAACTGTTTGTTATTTATTTACGTCAACAAGCAAAACATGCACCGCTCGTACACATCTGTATTGGTGCAGAATGAGAGATACGCGTATAGCCTAGCGCATTTCACACAGGCTGCTAGTTTCACTT
>NW_015691699.1:0-221 GCF_001515625.1 Sinocyclocheilus rhinocerous
ACTAAAATGCTATGCTCTGGTTAAACTACCCAGTGGAGTTCAGGTCTCTTATTTTAGTATCATTGAGATATTGATTTCTATTTCATTATCATTTACTTTAATAGTTATTATTTATATAGTATACGTTTTAGTAATTTTGTTGAGGTTTTGTTATTTTTTATTTATTGATTTATTACTTTTTTTTTTAAATATGTCTACCTAGTTTTTATTCATTTTTATGT
>NW_015691700.1:0-221 GCF_001515625.1 Sinocyclocheilus rhinocerous
ATAAATTAAATCTGTGATCTCTGTATTTTAACACTGCCTCAGTACTTCAACTATTATTTCATGGGCAAAGTTCATTTTACCTTAATATATAAATTACGATTTAAAAAAGCAATGCTAGCGCATTATAATCGGTGTTAATTTCGTCAACTTAGACGACGACGGAAAATATTCGTTAGCGAACATTTTTTCTGTGACTAAGACGAGACGTTGACGAGCTAAAA
>NW_015691701.1:0-221 GCF_001515625.1 Sinocyclocheilus rhinocerous
AGATAATCGGTTTTAGCGACCGATAATAGCTTTTCCTTAATGGTATATTGGTTTGGCGATATCAGATCCACCAATATTATAAATAAATGTGTTTAAAAATATGGGTGACTGACAGCATTTGATAAGATGTGCTTGTCATTTGCTACAGATGCCCTATTCACTTTAAAGACTCAAAATAGTACTGTCAGCAAGTATTTTATAACCTATTCTAGACGGCAACA
>NW_015691702.1:0-221 GCF_001515625.1 Sinocyclocheilus rhinocerous
TTATTGTTAGATACAACCATCTTTCCCTGGTTTTATATGTAATTATAAGTTCAGCAATAATAATAATAAAAAGATGTGAGTGACAGGTGCACTAATACCTCATAGCAGCACTAACTCAACAACCCTACCTAGTACGGTTTTCCTCAGCACAAAGGAGACGTCGGGCAGCTGCTGGAAGATCTCACCTTTGGAGAAGACTGTTGATTTTATACTGGAAAAAT
>NW_015691703.1:0-221 GCF_001515625.1 Sinocyclocheilus rhinocerous
ACTACAGAGAGGAAACGCATCACTCAAACTCTCATCAGTCCAAGTCTCTGATGAAGGACGTTACAAGTGTTTTATTCAGTCTAAATCCTGGTCTGATGACGCCACTGTTGATTTTATTGTTGAAGGTGAGTAACTGGTGGATGTTTCCATTTATTCGCTCTAAAATGCTGGGATAAAATCAGGCACGTGCACACATAGACATCAAAGGGGGCTTGAGCACC
>NW_015691704.1:0-221 GCF_001515625.1 Sinocyclocheilus rhinocerous
AATTCTAAGATTTACTAATTTTGTTATGTGCTTTTGTCATTTTTTATTATTTTTTTTCTATATATCTTTAATTTTATAATTTTTTTTTCTTTAGGCAATTGTAGTACTTCAGTTTAAGCTTATTTCAGTAAGTGGCTAAAGCAACATTTAAAATTTTGTGTCTTAAATTTTTTCAACTAATATTTATTTTATTTTATTTTATTTTATTTTATTTTATTTTA
>NW_015691705.1:0-221 GCF_001515625.1 Sinocyclocheilus rhinocerous
CTACCTTCACACAATGTATAAAATTCTTAGCACATTCAAACTCAGTTGACTCAGCGATAGGGCACTGAAGAACTGGCACAGGGGAAGCAGGCGCTAGAATGGCATCGGGGGCAGTACTTGATTGTTTTCTATCCTCACATGCAGTGCAGACATAAGGTCCCTTCCCATGAGTGGTGTCCCTTTGTCCACAATGAAGAATGTAGCAGGAACTGAGTGGTCAT
>NW_015691706.1:0-221 GCF_001515625.1 Sinocyclocheilus rhinocerous
ACTCTTGTATTTTGCATATAACCGCATGCAATCTGATAAAACTGCATTTAGATGAAAGCTTTATGACAAAATTTTGTATCGTAATCAAAGCTGTTAGGACAAAAAATAATAAAATGAAAGTAGTTCAAGTACAATTTAATTAAAGAAGAACATTTTTATTAAGGTTTAATGTTATGTATAATACCATTTTGGTTATTGACTAAATATCAATACACAACTTT
>NW_015691707.1:0-221 GCF_001515625.1 Sinocyclocheilus rhinocerous
ACTCTGTCTCGAATACTGTCTCTGCTGGAAAGACCATGGCTGAATATCAGTATCCATGTCTTTACCAGAATACAAAGGTCAATTGTGCTTTCTGCCAGTCCTTTATATTATACTTTGTCAAACAATTCCGATATAATGTGTGTTCCTGTCTATTTTTTTTTTCAGAGACTACTGTAAATAACTGTAGCGTCTGCGTAGGATCATGCATGATTTTTGGGGTT
>NW_015691708.1:0-221 GCF_001515625.1 Sinocyclocheilus rhinocerous
ACTTAATGTTTGTCACCTCTTAAAAGACATTTTTAAGGTTTGAATGTGTATTCACTAAAAGTTCTCTCACTTGATCATCCTTATTTTATTTTTTGTATTTTATTTTTGCAATAAAAGGCATAGCAGTGTCTGTTGTATTTTCTTGTTAAAAGTGTGTGCTAAATGAACAATTGTAGGTATAATAGAATGAAAAAATGCAGATGCAGAGGAATTTATTTTGT
>NW_015691709.1:0-220 GCF_001515625.1 Sinocyclocheilus rhinocerous
TTAAGGGGGTCTGAATACTTTCCGTACCCACTGTATGTACACAATATAGTTATATATTATACATAATATTATAATGCAGAAATAAATATGGCATACAGATATTTATACAAATTCTAATTTCAATATACATAAATGTTTCACTATATATATATATAGTAAATTAAGCTCCTAATAGTGTTTCACGTTGACTTTGAGATCTTATCTCACATGGTTGAACATA
>NW_015691710.1:0-221 GCF_001515625.1 Sinocyclocheilus rhinocerous
ACTGTTAAAATGACAATCCTTTTACAGAATAACTAATGGGACCTTAAAAATGTTTCATGTTATGTTCCATGGAAGAAAGAAATGTATATGCGTTTGGAACAACAACATGAGGACAGACCTGTCATTTGTGAATGAACTATCACTTTAAGACCTTCACAATCCAACTGAAGAAAGTAATTGATTCAGAGAAATGAAGGAGAGAGATAGAGAGAAAGTGAGAG
>NW_015691711.1:0-221 GCF_001515625.1 Sinocyclocheilus rhinocerous
AATCAAGAATATGAAACTGAGCTGCTTTTCTTTGGGGAAAATTAGGTTCTTCCGTAAATGAGGTTAGCATGTCTCAGTAACCATGGATGCTGTATCTTTGGATCATTGTGGAGGAGATTGCACCATCACTGGTTTTTGTTGAGTGTAACCTGAGGGTCTTGAGAGAGCGAGAGATGGGAAAAGAACGAATGAGCTCTGCTGCCCTGCTAATTCCCCTGATA
>NW_015691712.1:0-221 GCF_001515625.1 Sinocyclocheilus rhinocerous
ACAACCCCAAACTTGGTCTTTGTAGTGTTAATTTCGTCGACGAATGATTTTCGTCATAATTTTGGTCTGACATTTTTTCACTCACGAAAACGTGACGATAACGAAATAAAAACTAATTTTGAATGAAAAAAACTATGACAAAAATCTATTGACGTTTTCTTCAACGAATAAAAACAAGCCAAAAACATTGGGAGGGATGATTTTGGGAAGAGATCCTGTCA
>NW_015691713.1:0-221 GCF_001515625.1 Sinocyclocheilus rhinocerous
ACCCCTTTCTCAAATCAAGCCGTTCTCAGATTCTTGGCTGTGTGAGGTCACACAGGAAGACAGGGGCGGGGTCAGCAGAGCTCATTAACATTTAAAGGGACATGCACCGAATAGGCTCGATGTGAACAGAGCTGTTTTTGACAGGGTAAAAACGATGTTGTTTTACACTACAATTAAGAAATTTTAACCAAAGTATGTTATAGACTTTTCATGAAGACCCT
>NW_015691714.1:0-221 GCF_001515625.1 Sinocyclocheilus rhinocerous
AAATAATGTTCTTTTTAGCAACATCATATGACCCCTTTAAGTCTGTTTTAGTTATTTCAGAAGTTTATAGTTTTTATCTGTTTTTGTTTTAATGCCAAATTTATTCAAATTAAAATAATTTTTTCTAGATTTAATTTTATTTTAGTTCTGGAACCAAGAAAATTTATTTTGGTTTATTTTCAGTTTTTCACCGTTGTGTTATACACTACCATTCAAAAGTT
>NW_015691715.1:0-221 GCF_001515625.1 Sinocyclocheilus rhinocerous
ACGAGATGCGCTTGACAATTGCATGCGATTAATTGCACAGCCCTACTGTAACACACTCACACACACACGCCAGGGTTATTATAGTTTTCATATGCAACACAAACTGTAAATATAAAGATTTTTTTATATTTGTTTTTATTTCAATTTCAATTTTCTTCGCTTTAATGATGTTAATATGTCGTTTTTTTAATTATGAATCTCTTTTATCTGTTTATCTTGCT
>NW_015691716.1:0-221 GCF_001515625.1 Sinocyclocheilus rhinocerous
ACGGCTATGCTACTATAGATACATAATATTCATTAATATACACATTACACCATGTAACAGTACAATACAGTCCAATAAATAAAAACTACAGAGAGGCATACAAAGACAACAGATGTACATAAATGTAAAAATGATGTGCAGTGAAGTAGGAAGTGACAAGTGCTGAGGTAGGTAGCTGTTAGGGGTGCAACAGTTCAACTTACTCACGGTTCGGTTTGTAT
>NW_015691717.1:0-221 GCF_001515625.1 Sinocyclocheilus rhinocerous
CAGTGCAAACAGTCACTGATTATAATGGTTTCTATAGTATTTCGTGGCACTGCTCGCATCCAATGTAAACACGGTACTAGGGATGCGCCGATCCGATATTCATATCGGGTACCGGCTCCGATAGTGCCATTTTTCTCGGATCGTATATCGGATCCAAATCCGAGATTTTTTTTTTTCCCCTACATTGCGAGTAAATCACTCGCATATGCGACTAAATCTTC
>NW_015691718.1:0-221 GCF_001515625.1 Sinocyclocheilus rhinocerous
ACAGACTAACTAAAGTTGAAAAAGTGAAAAAGCATAATAGCACCAGAGGCAATTTCTTTGGGAAAATGTAGGCTAATTATTCTTGCAGTTTCAGATGGTGTCTCTAAACTTAAACAACCTGACCTCGGCAGAAGAAACACTGTGACATAATGTTTATCCTTGCGGGATATAATGCAACTCTTTGTGTAATTACTGCATCTCTTTTCTCTTGGGTGCTTTTA
>NW_015691719.1:0-221 GCF_001515625.1 Sinocyclocheilus rhinocerous
ATAAAAAATAAAAAATAAAAAATAAAAAATATATATATATATATATAAAAGTTGTTATGACAGAAGTGCAAGATGTAGTCCAAGAAAGACAATCAGAATTCCAAGATGAAAACTAAAAATTCTAAATAAAAAAGTCAGAATTGCGAGATGTAGACTCACAATTTGTAAGTTTATAACTTGAAATTGCAAGATAAAAAACTTGCAATTCTGAGGGAAAAAAT
>NW_015691720.1:0-221 GCF_001515625.1 Sinocyclocheilus rhinocerous
ATAAAATACACAAATAAATGAAACATCTTATTATATACATGATTTAAAATCTGGAGTATGTTACATCTATATGTATAGTTTCTGAAACTATTTTAGGTTTACTCACATGTGCATCGAGTGGTGAAATCCAAACAACAAAGAGTTGAATGACCCTTGATGTTGTAATCATTAAGTGCTCCTGTAAGGTTATTTTCAAGAGGTGCAGATGATGTCGCATCTTG
>NW_015691721.1:0-221 GCF_001515625.1 Sinocyclocheilus rhinocerous
TTGGACATATAAGCTTTGGAGCCAAGATGAGACAGCTGAAAAAAATTTAATAAATGAGGGACAAGAGCATTTTCAGGCCTTCTTGGATTAACAAAAAGGAAAATATTCAAAATAAAAAAAAATGACACTTAGTAGAAAAACAACTGAGAATAAGTGAAAACAACTGGAGAAGAGCAAGACTTTTGCATGCAACCCTTACAAAAAATACTGTAATGGCATCA
>NW_015691722.1:0-221 GCF_001515625.1 Sinocyclocheilus rhinocerous
CTATGCAGTTTGGCCGTTCGTCCACACGCAAACGCAGCACCAGGTTGCTGAAACCGAACATTTTTGAAAATGCCTGCCAGGGGTAAGATTTTCAAAAACTCTGGTTGCAGTGTTATTATGTAGACAGCGAAACCGGAGTTTTTGGCTTATGACGTCGGAGCCTGCGCTGTTATCTCCGCCTTCTGGAAACTTTTTCAGGCTTCTGATTGGCCAACATGGCT
>NW_015691723.1:0-221 GCF_001515625.1 Sinocyclocheilus rhinocerous
ATACAACAAAATTATATTAAAATGTATTCAATTTATTAAAAAAAAAAAACATTTTTGAAAATTTTAAATACATTTTTGAAAATTTTAAATAATTTTGTAAACCGGTTCATTTTCATTGTTTTTTTTTACATCGTAATGCAATAATAAAATAACTGCAACAACAAAAAGTTAAAACAAAAATATAAATCATTTTAGTCATTTTAGGTCATTTTAGTGCATGG
>NW_015691724.1:0-221 GCF_001515625.1 Sinocyclocheilus rhinocerous
CCAAAATATACGTGTGTTATGTGAATTGCTTTGAATAAAGGTAAATCTATTCAAGAAAGAAAGAAAGAAAGAAAGAAAGAAAATGGCTGAGGAAATATAAACATAGCCCACTTCAATGGTCGAGCAAAACTGTATAATGTACAGACTACTGTATGGGAATTAATAAACAAGACATATGGGCGTTTCTTCAACTAGGGGCACTTTTAGCCTCGTGAAGTTGA
>NW_015691725.1:0-220 GCF_001515625.1 Sinocyclocheilus rhinocerous
ATTTTAAAATAAAATAGTATTATCACACTTTATTATTTAAAAAAACTAAAAGTGCAATAATATTATCACTATTATTATTAATTAATTTTTTATAGTTATATTTGATGGGTCACACCATGTGCGGACCAGGCTAAAAAACTTATGTGCACCCCTGTATGTATGTATGTATGTATGCATGTATGCATGTATATATATATATATATATATATATATATATATT
>NW_015691726.1:0-221 GCF_001515625.1 Sinocyclocheilus rhinocerous
ATAAATTAAAAAAAATAGCTAAATTTGTTGCTAGGTGCTTTTGGAGAAAAAGTTGCTAGGGTAGTCTGAAAAGTTGCTAAGTTGGCAACACTGAGCGCAGGGGCGGATCTACCGGTTGCCACCCTAAGAAAAAGCTGTGCCACCATAGACTGTGCCTCCCCACCTGCCACCCCAGAATTATAACAGAATAAAATATAAATGTAAGCAGTGTTTCATGTGCT
>NW_015691727.1:0-221 GCF_001515625.1 Sinocyclocheilus rhinocerous
ATATAAGAGTTCATCAGCCTGATGCTGCCGAGAGGTGAGAAAAAAGAAAAACACCTTCACCAGCACAGATCATCTAATCTGAGCTGTAACACTGTTGTGCTCCTGTTTGTTTAGATGTTCTAGGAAATCAAATGTTCAAACTGTGGAAGACGTATCGGTGATCTACAGCAGCGTCAGATGAGAAGTCAGAAGTCAGAAAGAGCTTTATTGCCAAGTATGTT
>NW_015691728.1:0-221 GCF_001515625.1 Sinocyclocheilus rhinocerous
AGGTCAACTGAATGTGGCCAGTTGAAATCAAATTCCAACCACTGATTTGAAAGGGAACCGATTTTCCAATTCTGAATTTTGCCCATCCCTGGCACATACACCCAAATAGCAAAGAACAACTAAACCATTCAACGTGAGATGTAGGAAGTGGGGTGCAATGTTTTAAATGTCCTGTCATGTCTGGGCTCTTTCTCTAACATGAAGGAAATAAATATTTATAG
>NW_015691729.1:0-221 GCF_001515625.1 Sinocyclocheilus rhinocerous
GTCTACCCGCTCGCACCCGCACTCGCCCATCTTGTCCCGCGCCGCGCTCTGTTGTGTCGGGTTTCGCGGGAGAGCAGGTCTCAGATGATAAAACACTGCATTCTGTCAGCAATGTAACGCGCCAGTAACGTATAGAGACCTCGGCTCGTAACTATACTCTAATTACTATTTTGAACATTATAATGCGTTAAATTACTCCGTTACTAAAAAAGTAATCAAAT
>NW_015691730.1:0-221 GCF_001515625.1 Sinocyclocheilus rhinocerous
ATATATATATATATAACCTTACTGTTGTCATCTCCCTGCATTACATAAACATTACATTTTAAAAGGCAAAATACAATTATATTTTGTATTTTTACACTATGACTGATGGCAGAAGCCACAACACTAACATCAGAAATGCATTCATCTTACATTATGATCCTTGCGGAAGTTGCGGCTTTGAGGTTATGTACATTTTGGCAGGTTATTTTACATTCATTATT
>NW_015691731.1:0-221 GCF_001515625.1 Sinocyclocheilus rhinocerous
ATACAGCTGTTCTGCGTTCTGATTAAAAGTTAAGACACGGAGCGTCTTTAGTCTGTCAATCTTCAAACATTACAGTAGACATTTTTTTTTTTACAAACTGTATTGTTTCAACAGTTAGTCACGTTAGAACTCTGCTAACATATCCACCATTATTGTTTTAATTTTCACAGTTTAGCAGCTAAACTTTAGCTGCGGGCACGATTCGCTTGCATAAGTGTTTT
>NW_015691732.1:0-221 GCF_001515625.1 Sinocyclocheilus rhinocerous
ATAATAATTAATTCCCTACAATTACAAATGAGTAAATTCATTACACTGATGTTTACCTAAACCATTTGAGTTTGGAACCTGATGATCGCTGCTTTTGTCTATATTTTCATTATTTATTTTTTTAAATGTTTTTAATTACATATTTGTAGGGCTATGTGATTTGTTCATGTATAATTATTCAGTTCAATTCAATTCAAGTTTATTTGTATAGCGCTTTTTAC
>NW_015691733.1:0-221 GCF_001515625.1 Sinocyclocheilus rhinocerous
GATTACATGTGCTAAGAGAGGAAAATTTGCCACCAAATGCATCCCGTCCACTCACACTAGCTCAAAGAAACACTAAGAGGGAATGTTCTACAAGGATATATTATATTACTTCAAGCCCAGTGAATGTCATTTTTGTCCCAATAGCGGAAAAGGCATCACTTTTGACTGTGCCAGAATATACACTTTACAGGACGTAACAAACCAAAGGTTTGTGGTTTATA
>NW_015691734.1:0-221 GCF_001515625.1 Sinocyclocheilus rhinocerous
ATATATATATATATACATATACATATATATATACACATACATATATACATATATGTATATACACACACATAAAATACACATATATTTATACATACATATTTAATTTTTAATGAGCCAAAAAGAATGCAGGTCACACCTCTTGTTTATTAATTTGCACTGGCTACCAATAGCTGCTGGCATAAAATTCAGGGCATTAATGTTTGCCTACAAAACCACCACTG
>NW_015691735.1:0-221 GCF_001515625.1 Sinocyclocheilus rhinocerous
CGGTTTATTTTCCCCAGGTTTCCATCTAATCAATACTAAAAGTGCTGTTTCCTTTTTCTTTCTTTCTGATATATAGCCTACTACATTTTAGCACATTATATATTGCCTACAACAAAGTTATATATTACTATAATAATAATGACAACCTTTCTCTCCTAAATTTAGCACATCAAATAATGTGATTGTATTTTTAATATGAAAGCAGATGTTGTCATGGAAAT
>NW_015691736.1:0-221 GCF_001515625.1 Sinocyclocheilus rhinocerous
TCTATTCTGGTGGCATACAGAGCCGAAATTATGAAAATTTTGTCAATGTCCAAATATATATATGGACCTGACTGTAGATCTCGATTTTATCTTTAAAATAACTCCATCCCAAATGCAATCCTGAGCCCGTGCCAAGTTTGATCTTTTGAGTCATAAAATGCCAAAAGGGTATGAAAGTAAAACAGTTGCAAAACTCGAGAGCTTGTTGATTTGAATGTGAG
>NW_015691737.1:0-221 GCF_001515625.1 Sinocyclocheilus rhinocerous
ATATATATATATATATATATATACTGTATGTCACGATTCACATGGGGAGCACGGGAACGAAGGAGTGAGGAGACGAGGAGTAAAGTAAATTCCAAAGAATTTAATGAACTCAAAGCGGGGAACATTACTCCCCCCTCCCGGAACACAGCATCCAACAGGGAGGGGGAGGGGCACTCTGGAGGTCCCTCAGGACAGACACGGGACGGCGGGCCTCCAGAGCG
>NW_015691738.1:0-221 GCF_001515625.1 Sinocyclocheilus rhinocerous
ATATTAAAATCTCAAAGTTATGAAAATGAATAAAATCTCCAAAAAGTCCGGACAATTGAACAAATTCTCAAAAAGTCTTATATATTAAAATCTCAAAGTCATAAAAATTTAATACAATCTCCAAAAAGTCATGAAAATTGAACAAATTCTCAAAAAGTAATAAATATTAAAATCTCAAAGTCATGAAAATGTATAAAATCTCAAAGTTATATAAATTGAAA
>NW_015691739.1:0-221 GCF_001515625.1 Sinocyclocheilus rhinocerous
ATATTTAAAATGATAAATGTTGAAGACGTTTTTATTTTACAAAATAGTTTTAGATTTCTTTTTTTATAAATGCTTTAACAGCTAAAAATAAGTTAGGGCTAAGGTTAGTTGAAGTACAAAAATGACAAACTAAAATAAAAATACATTAAAGCTAAATAGAAATTAATAAAAAAAACCTAATAAAAATGACAAAAGAAAAAAAAATACAAAAAAAAGAAATT
>NW_015691740.1:0-221 GCF_001515625.1 Sinocyclocheilus rhinocerous
AAATGCATTATCTCTTATGGGTGAACGTTTAAATCTCATTCAGAGGATGTTAACAGATTTGTACAATCGTATGGGTAGATAGACAGTAATATTCTATGTATTGAATTGCTGCTTGTTTTTGTTTCTGTGTTATAGACATCGTTTTGATATTAGTATAGGATTATTTCACACATTTATTATTGACATTGATTTATTCCTTACATTATTGTATGTTATTGTCT
>NW_015691741.1:0-221 GCF_001515625.1 Sinocyclocheilus rhinocerous
TTCTTTAACTTTGTTATTCATTTTTATTAGCGTTATATTCATATTTATCAATTATATTTATCAATTCAACATACTACCATGATGAATAAATACTTTACAATTTAAATAAAATATTTTTTTTTTTTCATTTAGGAGAATTAGGGCAGAAATTCTTGAAAATGATTTTTTTTTTTTTAATAATAAAGATGCTAAAATACGTTTCATTTTCTTTAAAAAGAATA
>NW_015691742.1:0-221 GCF_001515625.1 Sinocyclocheilus rhinocerous
CAACAGCACCTATTTGTCGAGAATCAGTCTTATGGCTTTGCCTCCAAAGGAGGGAGATTAAAAACAAGAATTATTTTGTTAACTAAAATGAAGTTGATTTAAAGGTGTTACGATATTTTGACTTTACTCAACAAAGTGACATGTTTGGTATGCATATCATACACATATGAACAAACACAAAACTTTGCAATGCCATTTCCCATCAAAATGTTTTTTCCCCA
>NW_015691743.1:0-221 GCF_001515625.1 Sinocyclocheilus rhinocerous
ATAGAATGTAGAACAGTCTCTCAGTTGAAAAACAAGTCAAATCCATAAAGCCAGAGGTTGAAAAGTCTATGAAAAGCCAAAACACTGAAAACTTCTCTCAACACCTCAGTCACCACGAACTCTTTTCCAAATCTTCTCTTAACGTCAGCAGCCGCATCCGCCTTGACTTGTAAACTAACCGTATTCTTCAGCCGCACCAACATAGTCGGCAAAGGTGCATC
>NW_015691744.1:0-221 GCF_001515625.1 Sinocyclocheilus rhinocerous
GGCCATTTTTATGCAAGAATTGGAATGAAGGGGAATTTTCAAAGTGTAATTCTGTTTCAATTTCCCTTAAATCTAATTAAAAACAAAATGTGAGTGAAACAATCCCTTGCCTCATAGTGTGTTATTGTGGTTCACCCTTCATTTATTAGTTTGAGAAGTCATGGTGTCATTGTTTTAAACTCTTTCATGACTTGTACGTCATAACAAATGTCTGGGTTCCA
>NW_015691745.1:0-221 GCF_001515625.1 Sinocyclocheilus rhinocerous
TACAAACAGTATTCCAATAGAGAACCTGAATTTATAAAGGTGCTCGATCATGAAGTTATAAAGAAGATATATCAGACCATCAGTTTCAGTCAACTACTTCCTAATCAAAATGACTGCTTTGAAGTTATATCTTAGATAAGATATATCTTATCTGCTTTGAAAATCAGTAATCAAATATTTAGAAAACCACAGAGCTTGTAAAAAATGGAAAAGTGTTTGTG
>NW_015691746.1:0-221 GCF_001515625.1 Sinocyclocheilus rhinocerous
GGCATAAATTACGTTTTAAAATATATTCAAATACAATGGTTATTTAAAATTTATTTTGATGAAATAAATGCAGCCTTGGTGAACGTAAAAGGCTGAAAAAAAATCAAAAACAAATCTTAAAGACACCAAAAGGTAAGCGTCACACAAGTGTTATACTAGATGAAGCGGGAAGGGGATTTTTTTCAGCCACCCAGCAAATTCAATTAGAAATATGGATGAAT
>NW_015691747.1:0-221 GCF_001515625.1 Sinocyclocheilus rhinocerous
TCCATATAATTTTCCTCAGCGTTTCTCTTGTATGAATCACAAAGCTCTTTATTGAATGCTGCCTACTTATTACAGTAGAATGCCGACGATAAGCACACTTTTGATAAAACAATAAATCGCCCCGGAAGTCTTCAAGAGGAGCTCCGCAAGGTGTACTCAGGCCCTGTCCCAAATGGAACACTTCATGTGCACTTCAAGTGTCTTACGGACTTACAGTGGTT
>NW_015691748.1:0-221 GCF_001515625.1 Sinocyclocheilus rhinocerous
ATCAGACGAGCTGATCTTGAGAAGTTCATCAGACTACAGTCATCTTACAGTATGTGAGTATACTTCCAGTGACGAGCACTTAAGATGTAATTCATGTTGTTTATAGCTTCTAATACTTTGCATAAGATTATTACAGGACTACGTACTGTACTGTACTGTGTTTCCCAACCCTGTTCTTATGGTGCGTTCAAGTCATGTTGGATAGATCGTATTTACGAGTT
>NW_015691749.1:0-220 GCF_001515625.1 Sinocyclocheilus rhinocerous
TTATTATTATTTAACAACAGCAAAACAACAATAAAACATTATTATTAATAATAATAATAATAATAATGACATTTACTTTTGAAGCTTTTGGAAGTCTCATCATTCTTATCACTGTAACATTTACTGTAATGCAAAAAAAAGTTATGATTTCAATAGCACAAAATATAGAGTACATTTAACAACATTTATTATTATTATTATTATTATTATTATTATTAAA
>NW_015691750.1:0-221 GCF_001515625.1 Sinocyclocheilus rhinocerous
GTTACTGCTATCATAAAAACACACTTTATATGTAGGTTTAAAATTTTACAAAAGACACATTTAATATCCAAAAACATTTTTTTTAGCAAAATGTATATTTTACTTAGAATAATTGCTCTCCTATTTGATTGTGCTCCTTCTGTTTAACGCGCATGCGCACAGCAGCAATCGTTGCTCTCGCATGCCTCGCCCACTCCTGACAGCAAAATGGATATGTTTGC
>NW_015691751.1:0-221 GCF_001515625.1 Sinocyclocheilus rhinocerous
CAACTTTGGCTTTCACAACCACTGCTCCAACATCCTCAACTATAGTACCAACATCGACGACTAATAAACCAACAACAACTATGCCTGACATCACAGAAACTACTGAAGCAACAACAACTTTGGATTCCACAACCACCCCTCTAACAACAACAACTGATGTATCAACCACAACTGTTCCTGACACCACAACAACTACTGATGCAACAACAACTTTGGCTGCC
>NW_015691752.1:0-221 GCF_001515625.1 Sinocyclocheilus rhinocerous
AATTATTATCTTATATTCTCCAATTACACACATATGAGGCCTGTTGCAAAAGTTTGGACATTTTAAAAGATTTAAAAATCAATATACGCACAATAGTACATTGTCTCCAGTTTATAATGTGGATCATCTTTCAGATCAGAGAGTAACTTCACTCCTGAATCTCCTAGTTTATTCCCAGAAAGATCCAGGTGTCTCAGGTGTGAGGGGTTTGATCTCAGAGC
>NW_015691753.1:0-221 GCF_001515625.1 Sinocyclocheilus rhinocerous
TGGCATTCTGCTACCAGGTCTGCATACCGTGACTTTTTCCGCTCGCATGCCTCGTGAACTGCATCCTCCCAAGGCACTGTCAGCTCCGCTAGCATCACCTGTTTGCTCATATCGGACCATGCCACAAGGTCCGGTCTCAGTTTGGTTTGCGCAATAGAAGCGGGGAATTGCAGCCTCCTGTCCAGGTCTACTCGTAATGACCAGTCACTTCCACTAGCCAG
>NW_015691754.1:0-221 GCF_001515625.1 Sinocyclocheilus rhinocerous
ATGTCAACACTATTTCTAAAAATATTCCCCCTTTTCAACCCCCAAACAAATGTTCTGCAATGAGCCTCTCTGTTGCCCAACTGTTGTGAGAGCTTTGACCCCGGGCCTCACAGACAGCTTGAAATGTCCCCAAAACATCTCCTTTCCAAAGCCACAGTGACGTGTCTGAGTGCTCTTAAACCGTAAATTAAGTGTTTTTCTGCTAATCAAATTCAAAACAA
>NW_015691755.1:0-221 GCF_001515625.1 Sinocyclocheilus rhinocerous
ATCGTGCGCAAGTAACGGACATGCACAAACATTAATGAGCTTAACGAAGAAGCTGCGAGGAATATTAATTAGACTTGCCAAAGAGCTTTAGGCTTAGAACTGCACCGGCAGAAGGCCCCTCAGGGCCACAGGACACTGTTTGAGAGACAGATGTCAGAACAGGATAGCATGGGTATCAGCTTTATCAAAAGACTTCATCAAAGCAGAAAAGTTTAATACAG
>NW_015691756.1:0-221 GCF_001515625.1 Sinocyclocheilus rhinocerous
ATCTTCCTTTATCCCCACCATCAACACCCACGAGGAGGGGTATTTGCTTGACCTCTTTATTATTTCCATGTGATGAAAGTGGAGACCACTGTCAGTAAGAAGAGAGGAAGGTGCAGACAGAGAGAAAAGTACAAATGCATGCTGAAAGCTAGAAAAAATAAATAAATAAATAAAATAAAAAGGAAGAATAAATCAATTAAAAAAATAAAATAAAAAATAAA
>NW_015691757.1:0-221 GCF_001515625.1 Sinocyclocheilus rhinocerous
ATCGGTCCGCTGGTTAGTCGAGTTATCCCGTCTCATAGCGCAAAGCTTCATGACTTTTTCGATGCACAAGGTGGAATTTATTCAGTAAATGTGTTTCCATCATAGTTTATGCGCAATTATTATTATCAGTCAGCGGCAGCGCACGAAGTGAGCAGAGAAAATAGTACTCCTCTCAAAAAACATACAAATAAAGATAATTGTAGATGTTTAATTACTATTTG
>NW_015691758.1:0-221 GCF_001515625.1 Sinocyclocheilus rhinocerous
ATCGGTATCGGCCCCAAAAAAACCCATATCGGTCGGGCTCTAGTTAGTTCACCCAAAACATTTTCAAACCCACATCACTTACTTTCTTCCACGAGTCAGATTTTTTCTATGAACTGCATGAGATCGTTCACAAAGCCAGTCTGAATGATTCAGTCATCATCTGGACTAATCCAAGCCTCGAGTTCGAATCACTACCTGAATTATCCGTTACAACTCACTAG
>NW_015691759.1:0-221 GCF_001515625.1 Sinocyclocheilus rhinocerous
AAATAAGTTGAAATAAAAAATACAAAAAAATTAGATGAAAAACTTAAACTTCAACCAACCAACCAACTAAAATAAAATGTTTAAGTTGAATCACTAAGATTACTTAAAAAATATATCAAATTAAACTCAAATTAAAATGGAAAATTAAAATAAAAGCTAATTCGAAATAAATACTGTAATAGTATATAAATAATAAAATAACACTGAACACCACATGCTAC
>NW_015691760.1:0-221 GCF_001515625.1 Sinocyclocheilus rhinocerous
ATTAAACTATTTGTATTTATTAAATCATTATCCTATATATATTTTAAATTAGATGTGTAGACACATTGCTATGTATGAATTTAAAAAGCCATTTTTTAATTCATTCATTTTCATTCATGATTTGCTTATTTTATTGTTGGTTACCAGATAGTGAGGTTAAACATCCAATGTGAACAAGGGTTTTTATAGTTAACTAAAATAAAAACGGAAAATAAATAAAT
>NW_015691761.1:0-221 GCF_001515625.1 Sinocyclocheilus rhinocerous
GTCTCCTCCGCGTCACCCTAGCGCCATTTTGGAGAGTATCCACTGCATGTATGCAACGTATGTATGCGGATACATTGTTTACATTCAGATCAAAGCGTAAACAGTGTAAACAATAGGGGTGTAACGATCTATCGATATGGATCGATACATCGATTAAATGTCTAACGATACAATGAATCGATGCCACACGTAAAATATAGATATCTGTAGTATAAATAGGC
>NW_015691762.1:0-221 GCF_001515625.1 Sinocyclocheilus rhinocerous
ATTAAATACTGTAAATACAGCCTTGGTGAGCAGAAGAGACTTCATTCAAAAATCTTGCAACCCCAAACTTTTGAACGGTACTGTATCTAGCAATAAACCTAACTTATGTTACTGGCAGCTATAGTGCTTCTAAAGGCAGAGTGTGCTTATTATAATAATGCAAATCTGACACATTTCGGTCAACCACTGACCGAAATCGTGTTTGCATAGCTAGAAGAATC
>NW_015691763.1:0-221 GCF_001515625.1 Sinocyclocheilus rhinocerous
ATCGATATTTTGTAAACTGTATTTATGACAAAGAACAGAACTGCAGAGTTTGCAGATATTATAACAATCTATCGATAAACACACAGCTGTCCTCTGTTTCTCGCTCGGCGCCGCTGCGGTCTGTGGCTTGAAAAAGAACGCGCTGAAAGACGGGGAAGAGTCGATCGAAGTCTGCTGCTATAGCCCCCCTAAAAATGGCCTAGCGACGCCCATGGCAGGAA
>NW_015691764.1:0-221 GCF_001515625.1 Sinocyclocheilus rhinocerous
ATTACCAAGGTATTTATAGGGTCTTTTGAATAATAATAAAAAATAATAATACTTTTTGGTAGGTTAGTGTACATTAGAAAATTCTCAAGCAAAAAAAAATTGTATATAACTTTATTTTGCATTTCTTACAAATGAAATAAAACCATATTGTTTTCAGCCCCTTCCAAGCTGACAAAAAATCAGAGCGCTTATGATGTATGACTCTGTACGCTTTCCCATTT
>NW_015691765.1:0-221 GCF_001515625.1 Sinocyclocheilus rhinocerous
TTAAAAACAAACCCATTAATAAGTACATTAAAATGCTTAATTTATGTACAGTTACTCATAAACTTGACCACTTCAAAGTCAATGCAAAGTGTTAAACAAGTGAACCCTATGACATGACAGCTGTTCTGAAATTACTAATTAAATAGGTATCTAATTGAAATACATTAACTGGACAATAAAGAATGTGAATTAGTAATTTTTCTTGACATTTGGCCATTTTA
>NW_015691766.1:0-221 GCF_001515625.1 Sinocyclocheilus rhinocerous
ATTACAGTTTAAGTCACTTCCTTGTTGGCATCACGAGAGAGAGCGCGGGAGGTTGCCGCTTGTGACAAACACACACACAAAACAAAACAAGTCTCCACTGCATTACATTTGTAGTCTCATTTTTCTATCCAAATCCACACTCACATCTTATCATCTGTCTTTTTTCACAAGGGATTTACTTACAGGGTTCCCACTCTTTCATGAACACCAGATTCAAGGAC
>NW_015691767.1:0-221 GCF_001515625.1 Sinocyclocheilus rhinocerous
TATATATATATTCATACATGCACACACACTTATGTATGCATTACTATATGCAGTATCACATGCTATGTTAACTTAATCCTAACTGCAGATGGTGCTGTTACTGCTAGACTTTATCGCTACGTTTGATATTGATTTTGAGACAAGTAATGCATTATAAACAATCATTAGCTAAATCTTGAATGTATTTACCTCAAGCTGATGTGGTTCTTCACGCTTTCTTA
>NW_015691768.1:0-221 GCF_001515625.1 Sinocyclocheilus rhinocerous
ATTATATGTTGAGTTTAAAAAGGTAGATATATCTAAGGTATGGATGGCACAGCCTGTCTTTTTCATCTAATGGAAATGAATGAACACAAACACAATGCCTAAGAGTGACTTAATAATCTGGATGTAGGAAATAAATGGCACATGCCACTTTTGGTACTGCACTGACAAACCTCAGTGGTTTCATTCACACATATTGGACTGTGTTTGTCACGCCTGTGAGA
>NW_015691769.1:0-221 GCF_001515625.1 Sinocyclocheilus rhinocerous
ATTACAAATGTGATATTGATTTTTTACAACAGTTCAATAAACAAGTTAACTAAGAGACACTAATATTGCCTGTTTTTGCTCTATTTCGACAACAAAAATAATTCCGAACAAAGCCACAGCACTGTTTTGTGTCTCTGAGCAAATAACGGTGATTCGTTCCTGAATGAATCAACCGTTCAAATGATTCGGTTCAATCGCAGTGACTCACTTATTAACAGTGA
>NW_015691770.1:0-221 GCF_001515625.1 Sinocyclocheilus rhinocerous
CAGACCCTGTTGCATGGTTAAATAACAGAAATCTCAGACATTTTATTTTGAAACATCATGCATTGAACTCTGCCCAGAGCGTTTTCATGCATACTTCCATTATTCACCCACAGGTCATGTTTTATGGAGCTTGTAATGAAATGCTTCATTTTGCCTCTTTTTATCCGGCATGATGTAGACGAACATGTGCAGACGAGATTTACAGACGAACACTAACCCCA
>NW_015691771.1:0-221 GCF_001515625.1 Sinocyclocheilus rhinocerous
ACAATATGTTTATTATTTAGCATTTTGTTAGACATTTTTTACATTTAAAAAAAAATCATAGATTACATTTAGAATAATTTATGCAATAATTCATGCAAAAAAAAATTTGACTAAAAAAATATTCTTTTATTAATTATTTATCCTCACAACCTTTCTCTGGAACACAAGTTTTATTCCGCACGAGTTGTATGCACTTTATGTCATATTGATGGAAAGAAATA
>NW_015691772.1:0-221 GCF_001515625.1 Sinocyclocheilus rhinocerous
GCATGGTGTTTGGACATAAGTGTAGAGATGACTGATGCAAAACTGACATTTCGACACAGTGTCGAGATCCCGAAGTGCAGATGTTTCGAAACGCTGCTCCGAAGTTTGATTTGAAACACCCATGTCACGTGACTAAGGCGAATCAAAGCATCGGGCATTTCACAAGTGTTTCAAGACCGAATCTGCTCTTGATCGACAGGGTCGGGAACAAACCACACAAT
>NW_015691773.1:0-221 GCF_001515625.1 Sinocyclocheilus rhinocerous
ATTCATTGATTGTTTGATCAACACTCTCATTAATTTTGGCAGCGTCTCAGCTGGCAGCTCCTTGTGAAGACAGGTATCACCTGGCCGCGCGCCCAAAACCAGCTCTCAATGTTTTATTTATGACCATTTGACCTTAAAGAAGGAAACGCAGATGAAGAATAAGAGGGATCGTTTTCAGTACTAAATGTCAGGCCTATAATTAGGCCTGGTGGAGTATTTGA
>NW_015691774.1:0-221 GCF_001515625.1 Sinocyclocheilus rhinocerous
ATTCTCCTCAGGGAGATTTTATTTTGAGGTGCAGGTGAAGGGAAAAACTGAATGGACTTTAGGAGTGGCCAGAGAATCCATTAACAGGAAGGAAACGATAAAACTGAGACCCAGTAATGGATGCTGGACTGTGTGGCTGAGGAATGGAGATGAATATAAAGCCGGTGCTGGTCCTTCTGTCTCTCTGTCTCTGAGAGTGAAACCGCAGCGGGTCGGTGTGT
>NW_015691775.1:0-221 GCF_001515625.1 Sinocyclocheilus rhinocerous
CTTATTGTGCCTCGAAATGTGTGAATCAGTAGCTGCTTTTGTCAAGCATTACTTGATGATGAGTTGACAGTCAAGATCTCATTCCAGAAGCCGCTGTCACAAGTGTTGAAGAACATATTGTTCCGAATGCAGAACGTCAAAGAGATCACAAAAGCGTAAGACTTTCAGTGTTCAGCACTTTAACCCTTGTGCGACCTTTTGGACATTTTTGTCCTTTTCAG
>NW_015691776.1:0-221 GCF_001515625.1 Sinocyclocheilus rhinocerous
ATTTAAAGTGTTCTTCCAAGAATTTGTGTTTTTCTTGAGGTTTCTCCCCCTTCCCCCATAGTGTTGTGATAAGGGAAAGGCAGTTAGCTGACTTCCTAACACTCAGCTGCATGAAATCAGCAGGTGGCAGGCTGCAGCTAGGGATATTCAAACGTCTGAGTAATGGCTTCCTCACTTCAGTACCCGCCCCCCCCCCAGTACAACTGAATGGTGTAGTCTAG
>NW_015691777.1:0-221 GCF_001515625.1 Sinocyclocheilus rhinocerous
CGTGCCGAGCCGAGTCGTACCACGCAGTGGAAAAGCGCCATTTGTCCTCTGGGGCAGCTCTGGCATTTGACCAGCCCTCACTGGCTTCACTTGACGAGGGCACATCGTTATTGGGATCTGTCTCAGGCTGCAGTGAGAAAGAACACAAGGCTACTACTATTTAGACATATTAATTTTCTTCAGCAATGTGTTGTCGTCGGGGCAAGGGAAAAAGTAAAAAA
>NW_015691778.1:0-221 GCF_001515625.1 Sinocyclocheilus rhinocerous
ATTTAACAAAAAAGCTATTACAAAAACACTATTACACTGAGCTATTGCAAATAACGAAGAAAATCTGCACTTTCACCACGGTCCCTTGTCGAAAGCTCCGCAGAGAGCGAGCTCTCCCAGCTTATTGCACATTTGGACGGCAACTGCGTGGCAGTGCTTGTTATATCGAGCGAAAATAATTAAAAAGAAGTTTGTGAAATATTATCAGCTCAGCCCTTTAG
>NW_015691779.1:0-221 GCF_001515625.1 Sinocyclocheilus rhinocerous
TATTTCATAGTACATTTTTTTATTTTAAATCCTTTTTACATAACATTTATTTAGAAATATATTGCTTGTTTAAAATATTTTTTCTGTTTTTAATATTTAACCTTATGACTTTATATTATTGAGTAATAATAATAATACTTATATAACAATTTAAGTATTATATCATGATAATTTATAATATAATTAATATATAAATATATAGTTTCACTCAAAAAGATTTA
>NW_015691780.1:0-221 GCF_001515625.1 Sinocyclocheilus rhinocerous
GAAGAACGCGGTGCAAACAGCATTGTGGTCCCCACATTTTTTGCCATAACCCTCTAACACTGCTAAATTATTTAATGAGAAACATTTACCAAAACTAATAAATACTTTCTACATTTAAAATAAAAAAGTTTTTTTTTTAGAAAAATTGTTAGCATGTCCTATTAGCATTGCTAAGTTATTTAGTGATGAAAATTAACCAAAAATAACAACTACTGTTTTAC
>NW_015691781.1:0-221 GCF_001515625.1 Sinocyclocheilus rhinocerous
GCAATAAAAAGAGACTTTTTAAATGTAAAGAATATATCAATAAATCTTTTTTAAAATATAATCTTTTGCATTGGAAAGGTTCTATGGATGTTAAAGTTTCTTCATGGAACCGTTGAAGCCAATAAAGGATATTTATATTCAAGATTCATGCATATGTACAGTATATTATAAACAGGTTGTGAGTTATGAGGGTGAACCAGTCGAAGATTTAAGTTAAGATA
>NW_015691782.1:0-221 GCF_001515625.1 Sinocyclocheilus rhinocerous
ATTCACTGTAAACCACGGCTTCACGGGGCTTATTGCTTTATTTTGAGTGTATCTCTAAATGTATGTTTTATCCATCAGGAATGCCTGAAAGCACGCAGTCACTGTCTTTGAACCAGTGGCCGTCTGTCAACGGCTCCAGTTTTCAGGGCTGCATACGAAACCTGTACATCAATAATGAGCTGCAGGACTTCAGGCGCACGCAGATGAAGCCGGGAGTGGTG
>NW_015691783.1:0-221 GCF_001515625.1 Sinocyclocheilus rhinocerous
ATGAATAGAAAGTTCAAAAGAACAGCATTTATTTGAAATAGAATATTTTTGTAACATTATAAATGTCTTTACTGTCACTTGAACAATTGAATGCATCCTTGCTAAATAAAAGTATTCATTTCTTTCAAAAACAAATACTTTAAAAAATAATTCCGCTTGGTTTGATATTTTGTTACATAAAAAAAAACAGAAAAACCATATAGACAAATATCTTTCACACA
>NW_015691784.1:0-221 GCF_001515625.1 Sinocyclocheilus rhinocerous
AGGACAAGAATATCAAGTATATCAAGTGAAACAATCCAAGCCATTAGTCAATTAATTTCCAGTCAAATTAAATATAGATCACATCTTAGGTGCACTGAATGCAAATTAATTTAGGTGTCTAAAGAACCACTTCCGGGCATGTCGATAAGTCAACCGCTTGTATCATTGGACCACAATAGGCATTGCTCTTAAACTGTTAAGAGGTGGATTGATTTACTGCG
>NW_015691785.1:0-221 GCF_001515625.1 Sinocyclocheilus rhinocerous
GCAATAAAAAGAGACTTTTTAAATGTAAAGAATATATCAATAAATATTTTTTAAAATATAATCTTTTGCATTGGAAAGGTTCTATGGATGTTAAAGTTTCTTCATGGAACCATTGAAGCCAATAAAGGATATTTATATTCAAGATTCATGCATATGTACAGTATATTATAAACAGATTGTGAGTTATGAGGGTGAACCAGTCGAAGATTTAAGTTAAGATA
>NW_015691786.1:0-221 GCF_001515625.1 Sinocyclocheilus rhinocerous
ATTTCCCCACAAATTATGATTACAGGGGCTGATTATTGATTAATAACACTTGCAATGCAGAGCACTCAAGTACGAGTCCTGTGAAACATGAGCTACGGCACTCAAATAAAGAGCTCAACGACATGTAGAAGCAAGCTAAAATGGCATGATTGCTTCAGCAAATGCATTTTTATCTTACGTTTGCTTTTGTTAACAGTATTATTTAGGCTGGTTTAGTGTAA
>NW_015691787.1:0-221 GCF_001515625.1 Sinocyclocheilus rhinocerous
GTGCTAATTTCGTTGTGTTGTGGCTTATTTCCATTGTGTTGTGCTAATTTCGCTGTGTTTTGGCTTGTTTCCGTTGTGTTGTGCTAATTTCGTTGTGTAACAGCTTGTTTTGGTTACGTTGTGCAAATTTCAATGTGTTGTGGCTTGTTTCGGTTGTGTTGTACTAATTTCGTTGTGTAGCGGCTTGTTTCGGTTGTGTTGTGCTAATTTCTTTGTGTAAC
>NW_015691788.1:0-221 GCF_001515625.1 Sinocyclocheilus rhinocerous
ATATACACTGCCGTTGAAAAGTTTTTGATCAGTATTCAGTAAGGTTTTTAATGTTTTTAATGGAGTCTTTAATGCTCATCAAGGCTGTATTTAATTGATCAAAAATACAGAAAAAAACAGTAATGTTGTTTTAATATACATTAAAATATAATTTATTTCTGTGACGCACCGCTGAATTTCATCAGCCATTATGCCAGTCTTCAGTGTCACATGATCCTTCA
>NW_015691789.1:0-221 GCF_001515625.1 Sinocyclocheilus rhinocerous
TGTGATCTTGCTCCACTCTTCTTCTACTCTCTTTCATAGTTCAGTGACTGTAGTGGGTTTCTTAGCCATCTGTCACCAAGAATTTTCCAGAGATTTTCAGTCAGGTTTAGATCAGGACTCTGGGCCTCTATTTCATTAATTCAATGTTTTCAGCTTCAAGGAACTGCTTTATCCGGTTTGCAGTGTGACAGGGACATTGTCTTGCATTGAAATTGCAGGCT
>NW_015691790.1:0-221 GCF_001515625.1 Sinocyclocheilus rhinocerous
GACTGGACATGTTGCTGTGACCTCTAGGTTTGTGGGTGACTGAACAATACGTCTTAAAATTAGGGGCCGATCACAAAGAATGCATTTTTGCGTTCGACAATGCTAGTTTTCTATTATTTTTCTACGTAAACATGCACTAAATAAACATCTTTGACTTTTGCATCTTTTTTAAAACACAGCTCTTAAAGGGTTAGTTCACCCAAAAATGAAAATTCTGTCAT
>NW_015691791.1:0-221 GCF_001515625.1 Sinocyclocheilus rhinocerous
ATTTTCCCCTCAGGCTTATTTTTATAGCGAGTCAGAAAGCAACTAGAAGCAAAGGCCACAAGAAGCGAAGCATCTTTAACCAGCAGCACCACATAAACACAGACAGAAACTAGATAAACAGAAAACGCTGTGGTTTCAGACAGTGAGATTAATTATTATTAGGGCTGTGCGGTTTAGAAGAAAAATGCGATATGCGATACCTTGTTAAAAAATGCGATATT
>NW_015691792.1:0-221 GCF_001515625.1 Sinocyclocheilus rhinocerous
ACAAAATAATGTTCTTTTTAGCAACATCATATGACCCTTTTAAGATGCAACAGCATCTGGAATTGGAGATTTATGACCATGAAACAGAATTTGCTGTTTACCTCCTCATTGGGTGCCATGGCTCCGTTGGGGTGCTGATCTGCGCTATCGCTACCCAGGGTTTTGTAGTAATCCCCAGTGCTGGGCTGCTTGCTGAAGCTACGGGACTTTCGATTAGAGTC
>NW_015691793.1:0-221 GCF_001515625.1 Sinocyclocheilus rhinocerous
ATTTCAACTAGTAACGTCTCTGATTTCAAGCAGAATTAGTATATTGTGATGTCGTTCCTTACTGTCGTTGAAAACAATGTAGTTTAAACTGGAAGCTGCTAAGAGTCAACATAATGTTTTAACCCACCCAGTAAGCAAGCCAGAGGCGAGAGTGCTAAGAAACAAAAAACTCCATCTATAACGTACTCGGTTACTAACGTAACCTCGGTTCCCTGAGATAC
>NW_015691794.1:0-221 GCF_001515625.1 Sinocyclocheilus rhinocerous
AAGTTGGTGCTTGAAATAGGCTAAAGCTTTTTATTCATTGATTTTTGATGACTGCTGAGTTAATATTTTAATTATAGGCTATAATTAATTGTATATAGACCTGTTTTAAAATACATTTTTATAAATTTTTTGACATTTGAATCAAGGAGTAAATAGCCTAATATTTTGTTATCCTTGCAGCGCGTCAGTTATGCGGTAGCTAATATTGCGGGGCAAATTAA
>NW_015691795.1:0-221 GCF_001515625.1 Sinocyclocheilus rhinocerous
TCCTTATTGAATTGTGAAGTACCAGGGCTATAATAATCTCACTTGTATTTGCGTTGGTGGTTTCAGGTATGCATGTGGTTTTTGGAATATGCATAAAACTGTGGCTGTTTTAAAATGTGTTCACGAGGATCTCATCTGCTTCTGTGCTTTGTATTGGGAAGTAGTTTTACATTTATGTTTTATGCATTTGGCATTTTGTGCATTGCATTTAAGGTACACAT
>NW_015691796.1:0-221 GCF_001515625.1 Sinocyclocheilus rhinocerous
ATTTTGTAGTGAAATTCATGAAATTTTTGGATTGCTAATGGGTTGTTTTATTGCTGCCAAACTGTGTTAGAGGCCTTCGTTTTTTATTTATTTATTTTTTTTTTGGATTTTACCAAAAGGGAAATGTTCAAATCCAAATGCGAAGGATTTGTGAGTAGTTGGAGAATAACTGAAAAATGTTGCTTATATTGATACAGCCTGTTATAAAGGGAAAAAATAAA
>NW_015691797.1:0-221 GCF_001515625.1 Sinocyclocheilus rhinocerous
TGAAAGGAAAAGAGAGTCTGAAATCATTAGGCTTCGCTATTACGCTAGTAAAAGAGTGCGTACGCACGGTCTAGAGTACCTGTATGGTGCGCACATATTTATGGCAAGTTAATTTTTTATAAATCTCAATATGTATGTGGAAAATTGCGTACGCACAAAATGGGCATGGAAATACACAATTTTCCACGTACATATTGAGATTTATAAAAAATAAACTTGGC
>NW_015691798.1:0-221 GCF_001515625.1 Sinocyclocheilus rhinocerous
CATTTATTGAATGAGCACTGTGCTACGTCCGAACAGATTGCACTGAATTTTATGTATAATCATTTTCTATTTTTAACGGTTTTAAATTAATTTTAAATTAATAAATACATTTTTAAATCATTTTAAAAGTTTTAAAATTCCTTGTTTTATTGTTGTGATTATTTATTTATGATTACTTTACTTTCTTTTATGTAAAACACTTTGAATTACCATTGTGTATG
>NW_015691799.1:0-221 GCF_001515625.1 Sinocyclocheilus rhinocerous
ATTCGGTCGGTGCCTAAAAAGTATCGAACTCGATAACCAGCCCTACTTATATATATAAGCAATTCGTTTTTTTAGAGAAAAATTTAAAAGATTAAAAAATAAAAATTAAGGAGAATCAATAAAAAATTGCCATTTTAAGAATATTAAGTAGGCTACTCAAAAAAGTAACTAATATGATTCTATCCCCCGGTTTCACAGACAAGGCTTAAGCTAGTCCCAGA
>NW_015691800.1:0-221 GCF_001515625.1 Sinocyclocheilus rhinocerous
AGAAATAGTTCATATAATATTTTGTTTGACCTCATGAACATTTTCTGAAGGTCAAGCATCTTGCTGACAATTTGTTAAAAAATAATAAATTATATATTCCTGATTTGATTGTACACGTATTTGCAAGTTAAAAAAAGACCAATCACAATTTAGTACGAAAATAAATGCAAGAAGGAGGACCAATCGGATCAAGTTATTATGCAAAATTACAACGCGTCATC
>NW_015691801.1:0-221 GCF_001515625.1 Sinocyclocheilus rhinocerous
ACTCCGATAATTTGGTCTAGGAAGAGCTTGATGAGAAATATGTGCACTCTTATAGTGATTATAGTGACTTTTAATTGCAGATTTGGGTATCTTGGTAAATCTGAGCACAGTTGAAGACTGTCGATATCTTTTCTGAAACGGAAACCTGAGATTTCTAGGACCTTTTACTTAGGAGAAAATTGTGAGATTCAGGAGACTTGAGCAAAAATTGCTTTATATTT
>NW_015691802.1:0-221 GCF_001515625.1 Sinocyclocheilus rhinocerous
ATTGCTCCATAATGGAGTTTCTCTGCGGTTTCGGTCAAGACAGGCCGTTTATCTTCAGCAGGGACCCCGGGGCTGTTTCCACACTGTCACTTTGTGTTAACCAACACAAGACAAGCACAGCCTCACACCCTCGCTGCTGGTTAAACGAGGACCGCCGGTGACAGCGAGAGGACGGACACTGACGGGTTAATTACGCTAAAGGGTCACCACGTTTGTCTCGA
>NW_015691803.1:0-221 GCF_001515625.1 Sinocyclocheilus rhinocerous
AAATTCTGCAAAAGAACAAAATAAATCAGCTTCTTTTTAGTGTGGCTTTTTAGATTTGTATAGCCACAATGGAATAGAGTCAGATGGGTATTGTGTTGTGATTGATTATACACTGAAATGGATTAGTGTGAAACGTTATTATAAGTACAAGGAGAAAATATTGCAAGATGCATTCCGGCTGCAGAAACACCAGTCCCGAAGGTGTAATAAATTCTAGATTG
>NW_015691804.1:0-221 GCF_001515625.1 Sinocyclocheilus rhinocerous
ATTTTTTCTAGAAAATACTGTAAACAACAGTTTGGGGGTCGGTAACATTTTTTAATGTTTCTTAAAGAAGCCTTTTAGCTCATAAAGACTACATTTATTTGATCAAATATAAATTAAAATCAGTAATATTGTAAAAAACACTATTACAATTTAAAATAACTGTTTTCTGGTTAATATATTATAAAATGTAAATTAATTTTCAGCATCATTAATCCAGTCTT
>NW_015691805.1:0-221 GCF_001515625.1 Sinocyclocheilus rhinocerous
TCGTATGGGGAGATAGGACGTAATATTCTATGTATTGAATTGCTGCTTGTTTTTGTTTCTGTTATTGACATCGTTTTTATTAGCATAGGTTATTTCACACATTTATTATTGTTTATTTCTTACATTTATTATTGTTTGCCATCGATTTATTGTTGTTTTATGCTTATTATTGAGGTTTGTTTCTGATACTATTTTACTTGTGGAAGAAAACGGTGGTTTCA
>NW_015691806.1:0-221 GCF_001515625.1 Sinocyclocheilus rhinocerous
ATTTGTATCGTGAAAAGTGCTATACAAATAAACTTGAATTGAAAACTTGAATTATCATTGACATTAATGAATGACTGGCATACTACTTTACTAGTCCATATACCAATGTTCTACTTTGGTCTGAAATACTTGGAATGTAGTGCTGAATGTGGACTGTTTTTGTGGCTCTTTTTTAATGGTCTTATATTTGTCCTTTTGCAGGAGCTTGACATCTCCTGTCA
>NW_015691807.1:0-221 GCF_001515625.1 Sinocyclocheilus rhinocerous
ATGAACTGCTGAACATTCGGCAGAACACACCATGCAATCTTCTACCGGTTTCCGACTATTCTGATGTTTTGCTGAACATTGTAGTTGACGGAGCAGCGGCGCTGTTCAAACGCTTTAAGACGCGCAAGCGTGGGAAGCGAGCCGGCACGCTCGTCAAGCTCAGACAGCGCGGCTTTAGAACGGCGCTGCCTAGCATCCATCTGGCGAATCTCTGCTCTCTA
>NW_015691808.1:0-221 GCF_001515625.1 Sinocyclocheilus rhinocerous
GCCCTCAGGCGACCGTTAATTTTACATCAGAATGAATACGCTACCAACGGACATTTTTAAATATCCACCAAATTATGTAATTTTTTTGTAAATTAACAAAAATGCCACCTTATTAAACTGAGTTAATGCCTACATTATATATTTTTATATAAATAATGCATGAAATAAACGTAAACCAGAAATAATAAAGATGTAAACGGCATCTCTCATTCAAACTCGCT
>NW_015691809.1:0-221 GCF_001515625.1 Sinocyclocheilus rhinocerous
CCATATTTTAAGAGTATTGGTCACCACTAAACTGTCTGAGACATAATTACTATTTATAGGAAACTGAGAGCAAATCATTGAATGAAGGGAAAGTTTTGAGAATGACAATTCTATTTTGGCCCAAATAGGGTTTTCACAAACTCTTGAAGTGTTGGTCCAATACAAAAGCTTAGTAATATTACAGGCCCAGTAATACTGTTGAAAATTTGGTAAGGCAAGGC
>NW_015691810.1:0-221 GCF_001515625.1 Sinocyclocheilus rhinocerous
CTTACTTTTCAATTAGATTCACTCTGTTGTGAATAACAACAACAATAACAACAACAACATTATTATTTTAGTTAACTAGGATAAAAACAATTTTAATTAACAAACATTTTTATAGTTTTAGTTCATGATAATAACACAAATGATACAAACTGTGTAGTATTTAATGTCTGAGGTTCGTTCCGAAACACTGTAGCAACAGTAACCGTGATGCTTGACTTGTA
>NW_015691811.1:0-221 GCF_001515625.1 Sinocyclocheilus rhinocerous
TGATGATGAACCGAACCTTCATAATCATTGAACTGAAGTTCCAGGAATTTGAGGCTGATGACTGGGTGTTGTGGTTCACCGTGAAGCTCATCCCTATCCTCCCCAGTTTCACCACAGAAATGCTGCTTACGGTCACAGCTGAAGTTGACTGTACCATCTACCATGTGATGTGAGTGCTTGAATTTACAGACAAGGAGTTTTTAGATCTACACCGGCACGTC
>NW_015691812.1:0-221 GCF_001515625.1 Sinocyclocheilus rhinocerous
ATGATCAGACTCCATCCGACCACTCCTAAACTGTCACGCATTGCAGATGAGACCTGACTTTCTCCAAGTTTGTCGTCTATTTCACTTAGTATTTTTAAAAGCTCCATCCTTTCTGACCGTAGCTGTTGGGTCAATACTGATTGAAATCTGTGATCATTGAGCCAAACTAACTTATGTATTTCTGCTACGAGAGCTGCTCTTTGAGCAGGTTTTGGTTCAGA
>NW_015691813.1:0-221 GCF_001515625.1 Sinocyclocheilus rhinocerous
ATGAGAGTCAAATACTCACATTTTCCATGTTTAGATAATGACACTAGCAGGGCTTTCCTCACATTTCCCTCCGACAGCATTCAATTACTGTAACATTGGTAAAGAGGAAGCTTTGAACACAATAGAGCTGGAATCTTTAAATAAACGCATCTTGTGAAGAAACATACTTTCCACATGTACCACAAGCTTTGAAAATAGCTTCTATGGGTGAAAGAAAAAAA
>NW_015691814.1:0-221 GCF_001515625.1 Sinocyclocheilus rhinocerous
ATGCACTACAGTATACTATGTTCACGCTGTTTAGTTCTCAATGTTCAGTTCTCCCTGTCCTGCTCTGTGCAGCGCGCAGTGTCACATGTCAAAACAAACAGCCAGAGGCATCAGTGATTCCACCTCTACAGGCCGCTCTAGTACTGTATAATGACAGCGGAGCCTTCTCAGCCATACCAGCAATGGGCGCAACCCGGAAAGACTTAACAGCATGGATTTTT
>NW_015691815.1:0-221 GCF_001515625.1 Sinocyclocheilus rhinocerous
CAATGTGGCAGATTCTTCCAGTCTAATAGTAGCTCACACACTGGCTGGGGTTCACAACGGACTGACAAAGGCTCGGATTTTGAATCCTACTGGACATGACATTTCATTGAAACAAGGGATGCATCTGGGTGAGTTATACTCAGTTGATGATTCTGATGTTCAGTTTTTTAATGCCCCAGTTGATGTAGCTGCAGTGACCTCTTCTGCAGCTGCGCCTCCTA
>NW_015691816.1:0-221 GCF_001515625.1 Sinocyclocheilus rhinocerous
ATTGTTCCAGAGTTTGGACGCTAAATAGGAAAAGGATCTGCCACCTGCAGTTGATTTTAAAATTGAACAAAAATTGAAATAAACAAGTAAAGTATTACTTGTCTCGGCCCTGAACAAAAAGAAGAAGAAAGGCCTTTTTCTTTTACACTGTATTGTATTGTATTGTAACTGAGATGTCACTGAGAAACGTCTCAGGTTACTTATGTAACCATGGTTCCCTA
>NW_015691817.1:0-221 GCF_001515625.1 Sinocyclocheilus rhinocerous
ATGCATGTTTGTAGAGCATAGCTCAAGAGCCTATTGTCTACGCTTGGCCTGCCTCACTGGGGCCCTTTAGTGGAGACCCCAGATTGGATCAGGTTACTAAAGTAGGCATTCAACATTTAGCAACCCCGTTAAACTGCGTTCAGGTGGATACAGAGAATAAGAGGAAGTGGACTTTTTTTAGGCGAATTTTGAACATCTTGTATTTGGAAAAACAACCCGTC
>NW_015691818.1:0-221 GCF_001515625.1 Sinocyclocheilus rhinocerous
CATGCAGAACACCGGAGACCTGGAGACGGCGCGCTGCGCTGCCAGCGTCCTGCACAGCCTCTCCCACCAGCGCGAGGGCCTGCTAGCCATCTTCAAATCGGGTGGCATCCCTGCACTAGTGCGCATGCTCAGGTCAGTGTATGCCTGAGGAGTTTGTGCATAGCGTTTTACTTCTGTAATGTGATAAATTTCCATGCCAGCCAGAATATAAGAAAAAATTT
>NW_015691819.1:0-221 GCF_001515625.1 Sinocyclocheilus rhinocerous
ACATTCATTGAAATAGGTTTAATGCAACTTGAAATTTAAATGATGTAGCCTCAGATTCTGTCTTTATCTTTTTTTGAACATATAGATACTGTATACATGTCACCTTTTTTCTGGTTATTTTGTCTATTTTATGCAGTCGGAAGGATTGTAAATAGGTTTAGTAACAACTTAAATTAATCAAAGGTGGGTGGGTGACTTGCAACAATTTCCTAAAGAATGTA
>NW_015691820.1:0-221 GCF_001515625.1 Sinocyclocheilus rhinocerous
ACATTCATTGAAATAGGTTTAATGCAACTTGAAATTTAAATGATGAAGCCTCAGATTCTGTCTTTATCTTTTTTTGAACATATAGATACTGTATACATGTCACCTTTTTTCTTGTTATTTTGTCTATTTTATGCAGTCGGAAGGATTGTAAATAGGTTTAGTAACAACTTAAATTCATCAAAGGTGGGTGGGTGACTTGCAACAATTTCCTAAAGAATGTA
>NW_015691821.1:0-221 GCF_001515625.1 Sinocyclocheilus rhinocerous
ATTATTGTAACATCATATTTACATAATATTGTAAAATAATGTTATACAGTATAGGACTCTTCAACTTTTTTATAATTAGAGAAAGAAATTCACAGCTTATTAAATGTCTATAAATGTTAGATTTTGTTTAAATTGGAGAAAAAAAAAAGAAAAAAGAAGAAGTTAGAAGCAACTGCTGCCAAAAACGTAAATATCATAAATATCAAAAATTAATATCCAAA
>NW_015691822.1:0-221 GCF_001515625.1 Sinocyclocheilus rhinocerous
GAAGTAGATTGGTCAATCGAAGCGATATCCCAATTCGTCGGTCACTGATGTGACGTCTCCGTTCCCTCCGAGGGTTACCATACGTAACCGAGACGATAGTGGCAAATGTAAAAAAATGTATAATAACAACTAATTAGTATTTGGGGTGAAAGCAATTAGTTTTTTAATATGTCATGAATTGATTTTTGTTGTAAATATGCCTGACAAGATTGTTACACCGA
>NW_015691823.1:0-221 GCF_001515625.1 Sinocyclocheilus rhinocerous
ATGTAGCTTTTCTGCTGCGAAACTATTTTATTGATAAATTCGCGGAGCAGCGCTGACAACAAGTTTCTGGTCGTGTCTCTGCGTGTGTGCGCGAGTGCGTGCCTGTAACTACTGTGTCTGTTTGCGTCTGTGGGAGAGAACAGGAGAAGGAAAGCGTGTTTTCTGTACATAAAAAGGGTGGAAGACATGGAAATAGTTTGTCATTTTGGCCCCACTTTATA
>NW_015691824.1:0-221 GCF_001515625.1 Sinocyclocheilus rhinocerous
CAACCTGCAGATTCTAATGGCTACCTTTCTGCTGTAAGTATCAGATTTATGCATTGTTTTCACATACTAAAATGGCTCATTTGGACTAGTACTACCTAAAAAAGCAATAGAGATATTAAAATCTTTCTAATGTTTTATTATAAAACAATATAAGCATATGTTTTTACACTTGCAATATATACAACAATCTGTGTTTGACAGTTTGTATCACCAATGCATCG
>NW_015691825.1:0-221 GCF_001515625.1 Sinocyclocheilus rhinocerous
ATGGATAAATGAGTAATAAGCAGCTTTCTGTGTGTGTGTACCCCAGGACAAAGATAACTATAATGCTAATAATAAAGATGTAAAGTTTAAAAAATTGTTCTAAGGGCATACTCACACTAGGCACAGTTGCCTCGTACTAAAGCCCAAGCGTGATTGTCCTTTCTCTAACAGAGATCTCAGAGGATTATTACAGAGGCAGCTGAGGTTAATGGTGGAATTTG
>NW_015691826.1:0-221 GCF_001515625.1 Sinocyclocheilus rhinocerous
ATGGCATTTGTGCAGCTTAAAAGGTTCAGACAGGTGATTTTCAGTTCAAATGAGAGTAACGTTATTATTTCTGGTGAATGATATCAACTGCTGATGGTCAGACATGAATATGAGACAGTTTCATTATGAGCTGTTTTAAAAAGAGTAATTTGTGTAACAGGATTGCAACAGTAAAAATGGTTTGTAAACATGTTTCCTCATCAGCCATTTTCTCAGTCAGT
>NW_015691827.1:0-221 GCF_001515625.1 Sinocyclocheilus rhinocerous
ATGTTACACTTTCAAAACAGATGCGAAATAATGTTAAAATACTTTTATACTGCGTTTTCACTGAGAAAATAGTGACATTTGGACAGGTATTGGAGTTGTTAAGGGGATTAATTTTATTATTATTATTATTATTATAATTATCTGTGAAGTTCAAATGAGCATTTAAATCAGTGTCAGTCTTCTCAATGACAGTGAATAATAGTCCAAATTAAGTGTATTTA
>NW_015691828.1:0-221 GCF_001515625.1 Sinocyclocheilus rhinocerous
ATGGCATTTGTGCAGCTTAAAAGGTTCAGACAGGTGATTTTCAGTCCAAATGAGAGTAACGTTATTATTTCTGGTGAATGTTATCAACTGCTGATGGTCAGACATGAATATGAGACAGTTTCATTATGAGCTGGTTTAAAAAGAGTAATTTGTGTAACAGGATTGCAACAGTAAACATGGTTTGTAAACATGTTTCCTCATCAGCCATTTTCTCAGTCAGT
>NW_015691829.1:0-221 GCF_001515625.1 Sinocyclocheilus rhinocerous
ATGGTGAGAAAAAATTAAATATTTCATAGGGCCCAGGCGGACGGAAAAATGAGTTGGGAAAGCCATTCCAGTAATAATCGCAATGCATAGAGTTAGTGTCGCTATAACACTGATAACTAAAAGAATTCACTTGAACATATTTATTGAAAATATTTGTTTTTGTTTTAATATTATTATATTATATTATAAGCCTAATAATTAATTGACCTCTAAAAGGGAAT
>NW_015691830.1:0-221 GCF_001515625.1 Sinocyclocheilus rhinocerous
ATGGAGTTGTTGCCCTGCATCATGTTTGTCAACAGTCAACTGTATAAAATGTACGATGACGTACAGGTCTGGGGGCGGGGCCTGTGCGTTAACCGTGTTAAAACATTTTAATCGCGTGATTTTTTCATAGCTAATTAATTAAGTTAACGCGTAAAACTGAAAGCCCTAATATATATATATATATTCTTTTCAGACACCAGTTTCTTGTCACATTCAAATTG
>NW_015691831.1:0-221 GCF_001515625.1 Sinocyclocheilus rhinocerous
AGAATAAAAATAGTACATTTTTGACATTTTTGATCACTACACAATTTCCATACTTCCACATCGGTGTTATTTAATAGCGTCAATCACTACTATTACTGGTTACAAATATGAATGATTACAGTGGGTCTAAACTTTTCATTTCATTTGTAATAAAATAACACGAAAGGAATATACATACAAACACAGGTATGTGAAAGAAATCTGTAGGAACGATACTATCA
>NW_015691832.1:0-221 GCF_001515625.1 Sinocyclocheilus rhinocerous
GTCTTAAATTTGGGGACAGAAAGACCAGAATTGCGATATGGCTGATGTCAAGAAAGGAGGCAGACGATGACTCTATCTTTAGTTTCTTATCGAAAACAATAAAAGAACAGAGGTCCAGATACACAAGTACTTCTTGTTAGCATGCTTAGGTTACGTGCTTTTTTTCTAGTACCCCCAGGCTTCCCTTAAAGACACATACACAATACTCTGACACCTCCCCC
>NW_015691833.1:0-221 GCF_001515625.1 Sinocyclocheilus rhinocerous
GAAGAGATATCTGCTCCAATCAGCCTGATTGCGGTGACAGTAAGACCTTAGGAAGCGAGTGATTTCTTGATTAAGGTGTTCAGTTTGCCCATTGGATTCAAGATGGTAGCCAGAAGTAAGACTGATGTTGACGTTGAGGAGTTTGAAAAAAGCTGCTCATACACGTCAGGTGAACGGAGGGCCTCTGTCCGAGACAATATCATCGGGAAGTCCATAGAAGC
>NW_015691834.1:0-221 GCF_001515625.1 Sinocyclocheilus rhinocerous
ATGACAGAATTTTCATTTTGGGGTGAACTAACCCTTTAACTGAAATGGCTGTTTCTTACCTTTTTGTCCATTTGCTCAATCATTAAAACACTGTGGAAACAAGATTTAAGTATCAGAATCAGGTTTTGTTGAATTACATTCAGATTTGTATTTTTTATTTAATTTACTTTGATTTTGTCACTAACAGAACATCATCTGAATGATAATGGGAACATAAATCA
>NW_015691835.1:0-221 GCF_001515625.1 Sinocyclocheilus rhinocerous
AGAAGATGTGATGTTATTTTTCATAATTTTTAATGTATTTCTGATCAAGTAAATGCATCCTTCGTGAGCATAAGAGACTTTTTCAAAAACATTACAAAATCATAATGTTTCCAAACTTTTGACAAGTACCGTATATGATAAATATATATCAAAACCAAGAAACACAAGTGTGATTGTTAATAAAACATACACATAAAGTGATCAAAACATTGTGTCATATA
>NW_015691836.1:0-221 GCF_001515625.1 Sinocyclocheilus rhinocerous
AGACAGCAAATCTAAGAAAATGAATACATTGGTGGCACATTTGAGATGTAAACATGTTGGTAACAATTATCTGTAAATATATGCAATTATTATGTCTGTCCTATAAACCTATAGTTCTTAATTACATTATGTTTCTTCTTCGGGTCCAATTCATCTGAACCACTTAGATGTAGATGACTTCAGCATCTGGTACCATGCTAATTGCCTGCGTAAGAAGAAAA
>NW_015691837.1:0-221 GCF_001515625.1 Sinocyclocheilus rhinocerous
ATTTATAAAGAATACTAAAGAAAACTCAAACTCCAAACAAGCAAAAACACAGAGACAGAACTTCACAGTCTGATGTCACAATGATTGATGAGAATATCGTCATGTGCAGGCACGTGCAGAGGGGGGTGTGGTGTGCTTGAGCACCTGCCCCTTTTCCCCTTGATTTTTTTAATTATTTTTTTTATTAAACGCCCTTTTGTAAAGGCCTGCCCAATCTAACT
>NW_015691838.1:0-221 GCF_001515625.1 Sinocyclocheilus rhinocerous
AGATATTCGTTTTATCCACAGAAACTAATATAAAAGCTCTTGACCAAAGTCCTGATGGCGTGATTTTAAGTCATTCTCTGCAGGGGCCTCAGTGTTATATTGTGCTTTCAAATGGGCCGCCTCAGAGAGAAAGGGAGCAGTTTCGGAAAATGCAGCAGCTTTTTACTGTCATATCTTTTATGCAGCAGTGCAGTGGAAATATTGAACACTGGAGGAATTAT
>NW_015691839.1:0-221 GCF_001515625.1 Sinocyclocheilus rhinocerous
ATTTCTGAATTCAACCCATTTTTATCAAGAAACATGTTTTAAAAAATATACCATACATATATTTTATTCGGTACTGAATTTTTTTGCAAATAGTCACTTTAATTCAACTGCGGTCCATCCCAAATGCATTTTGGATAGTGTTTACACCTGCTCTTTTCACAAAAAGATAGCTATTAATAATATATGTGACCCTGCAGCACAAAAGCAGTCTTAAGTCGCTG
>NW_015691840.1:0-221 GCF_001515625.1 Sinocyclocheilus rhinocerous
AGATTTATTTATCATAGACTAATTTGGAGATGGAACACGCACCAACAAATCAACTATGGAGGCCTTTCAAAAGACAGTAAACGAGGAATACGTTCGTTTCTCTCTTGTGCGCTTTTCTAGAGCGACTTATTGTCTCGGTGGACAAAATTAAATGTTTCTACTGCAGTTCAATTCTTAACAACAAACTCGAGTTTCACTTCATTCATTCAACACGCTGGTAT
>NW_015691841.1:0-221 GCF_001515625.1 Sinocyclocheilus rhinocerous
AGAGAAAACTTGAAGCGGATCGTGTTTTGATTTGCGGGCATTAGCATTATTCCTCCGCCCTCTCTAGGGCTGTCTCAAAACCTAGTGAGCTGCCTACCCAGACAGCATTTTGACGTTTAAACTTGAAAGCTGCCTGCTTAGGGAAAAAAAATCGGGTGCGCAATTTGGCGTGGTTGATCTTGCAACCAAAATTGACTTATGCAATTTAGAACAATTAGACA
>NW_015691842.1:0-221 GCF_001515625.1 Sinocyclocheilus rhinocerous
AGAGAATATGATCTCAAATAGCACAACTTTGTGAAAACAACAACATTCTTGCTATTAAATTGTTCACATATTCACGTTACAATCAAAAAAAATTTTTTTTTAAAAAGTTAACATTTTTTTTCTGTTTGCCTTTCTCGAGTGCAAACATAAAAGGGGCTGTTTGCGGAGAGAAAACTCACAGCCAGACAAAAGGACACACATCTGCAGCCTGAGATTACATC
>NW_015691843.1:0-221 GCF_001515625.1 Sinocyclocheilus rhinocerous
ACAGGTGTCTAGCGTTCTCTCCCTAACACACACACACTCTCAGAGGGAAATAAATTTGAGCAATAAATAATGAAACGTCCTGCTGTCTCAAACAGATGTATCAAAGAAACCGTCCCTTGCCGAACGCACGAGAGAGTGGCAACGAGAACGCGGCAGAAAGAATCAGGCGTGGTAAAATTCAAATGAGGTTTTGTTGATAATACATTTACATAACAGAGAAA
>NW_015691844.1:0-221 GCF_001515625.1 Sinocyclocheilus rhinocerous
AATTGAAAAGCTGCATTTTTGTAACAAACAAATCCATCTCCGAGACGTTTTTAACATTTAACCATTGTTTGGCAGGGAACGACCAATAGGTGGAGACAAATAGTTAAAAATAGAGACGGTTATGATGCACAATGTACAATTTATTTGATGATTTTTAGAAACAAAGAGCAACAAATATTTTCTATTATAAAAATATAAAAGGTGAATGAAACACTTTTGCA
>NW_015691845.1:0-221 GCF_001515625.1 Sinocyclocheilus rhinocerous
ATTTTGATTTACCATGGCAACAGTTCCCGACAAAAAGATGTCCGCATTCTTCAGAGTCAATACGTAACTTTAATTCTTAATCACTGTTATAATCTCAGAGATGAAAACTAAATTATTGAACTAATATTCATTTTCATGGTATCCCACAGCAAAAAGAAAGAAAAAATAGAAAATAGCAGCATCTAAAAAATGAATTATAAAAACACAATTCAATCAAGGTA
>NW_015691846.1:0-221 GCF_001515625.1 Sinocyclocheilus rhinocerous
GCATCAGTAACATGGCAACCCTAACTAGTACGGTTTTCCTCAATATCTGCACAAAAGAAACGTCGATCAGCTGCTCGAAGATCTCGTCTGTGGAGAAGACTGTTGATTTTATACTGGAAAAATGTAAGAATTACTAATTAAAAAATAATAAGAATAATAATAAGATTACTCCAGAAAATGCATTGCTAGCCCACCCCAACACTTACAATAATTATGATAAA
>NW_015691847.1:0-221 GCF_001515625.1 Sinocyclocheilus rhinocerous
AGCATTAAATCATTGGTCAATGCATGTATTTTCCAATTTTAAAATGCTATTATATTAGCATACACTTTTGCACGCTCTATGGCAATAATTTGTCTAACTTGTTAATTTCTCTAACTATTATTTATCATCACAATATTGGTTTGAACTTGAAGTGTTCTTCATTTTGTTTATTTAGCACAGAACATGCAATACCTAACAGCTTCTTTCATATACAGAGTTTC
>NW_015691848.1:0-221 GCF_001515625.1 Sinocyclocheilus rhinocerous
AGCAGCAATTAAAATGTTTTGCAAAAAGACTTAACCACATTGCCATTGAAACTGGGAATCGATAAGAATCGGAATTGATCAAATTCAAACGATACCCGACTGTATTAGGAGCAAGCCCTGATCTGCTTCTGATGTCAATAACGTTTGTAAAACATCATCGCTCTTTCTTTAGGTTTAAAGAGCACGTCCAGAGCAACAACCCCAAGCACTTCCTGTCTGAG
>NW_015691849.1:0-221 GCF_001515625.1 Sinocyclocheilus rhinocerous
TAAATATTATCATCAAGATTATTTGAGGAAAATTAACATCAAAAGAGCAGTATTTATTTGAAATATAAATCAATGTAACATTATAAATGACTTTACTGCTAATGACATTGTTGATCAATTGAATGCATACTTGCTCATTAAATTTCTTACTAAAGCAAAAATCTTACTGACCCCAAACATTTGACTGTTTAAGGTGAAATGTGTATTTATTTATTTTTTAG
>NW_015691850.1:0-221 GCF_001515625.1 Sinocyclocheilus rhinocerous
ATGCACAACCAACCGAGAGAACCGCAGCCTTATGAGGATTGTCACACACATGTCCATCTCAAAATCACAAAACCCTGAGGAAAATAATGTGCATTGCTTCATTTAGATGTTATAACATTGTTGTCAGGAGCTTTGTGGGGTGAATAGAAATTAATGAATCACTTCACTGCTACAAGAACTAAAGCAAAAAAATATATATAATAATCTTGTGATTATGAAAG
>NW_015691851.1:0-221 GCF_001515625.1 Sinocyclocheilus rhinocerous
AGCATCTGGAAGATGACCTTCTCGAGCTCCCACGAAGAACAACCTTCAGCAGCAAGAGACTCACTATTTATTCAAATGTATATGCATTTTCTATAAGTGCACCTAATCAGGATTATAATAGTTAACTACAACAATTAAAAACTTTTTTTATTTCAGCTAGTTGCCAAAGGAACATGTTTCATTTTAATTTAGTTTAACTTGATGTACTAAAATAACTAAAA
>NW_015691852.1:0-221 GCF_001515625.1 Sinocyclocheilus rhinocerous
AGCACTTTCTCAGATCAAGCCGTTCACAGATTCTTGGCAAAGTGATGTAGTTCTGCACAGGCCCCTCCCACAATTGTTGACTGACTGCTGTTTTAGCACAGACCCACCCCGCTGAGTGAGCTGTCAACAGTCTACCATTGTTTCGACGCCGGAGCAGTTCTAGACAAGAATGTGTCGTAAGCGATTGAGGTGTTTTGTTGTTGGATGTAATAATGAACATA
>NW_015691853.1:0-221 GCF_001515625.1 Sinocyclocheilus rhinocerous
AGCAGTTAAATAATCGTAATGACACCACACAATAAAGGATTTTTTTGGAAAAAAAATCGCTTCCGACAAGCCGTGAATCGGGCCAAACCCACCGATCGTTCGGGGGTGCAAATCGGGCTGAAAATCAGCCTTAAAATCCTCTAGTGTGCGGCCAGCCTTAGTGTGTACCCAGCATTAGGGGGGAAACGCGCCAGGTTCCGAAACAACGGGTCAGGTGTGAA
>NW_015691854.1:0-221 GCF_001515625.1 Sinocyclocheilus rhinocerous
AGCTCTCTACACACAACCTCTGCATCCTGCTGGTCAAAGGCAGCAGCACACACTGACATCCACATCTGATCATGAAGGATCTCTAACCTCCCAGAGCATTGAGAACCTCCAACCAACCTGACTTCTAAGACAACCAAAATGAACAAAAATCATGGCTTATAGAAAAATTTAATTACAGCCTTTGAAAAACAAAAAAACACAACATAGATTAACACAAATAT
>NW_015691855.1:0-221 GCF_001515625.1 Sinocyclocheilus rhinocerous
AGCTCTTCTTAATGAAAAACTTTTGCCTATAACTGTTTTTAACTTCTTGTTGTTTTACATGGCAGATGAAGAGGGTTAGGGTTTGCTCACTATCAGCCACTTCAGCATGAAGGCAACTCTCATTGATTGTTTGTCTCCAGACTTTGCATTTTCCTGAAGCAGAAGGTGAAATGCATGCTGGCTTCACTAAACTCCTGAGCGAGATCAACCGAGCCGGAGCT
>NW_015691856.1:0-221 GCF_001515625.1 Sinocyclocheilus rhinocerous
TCTGTTAACATCCAAATACAGTAGTCAATATTAACTAAGCATTAGTTAATGAATTAGTTAACAGCCTGAAATTAAATAGAAACGACAGCGCTCCATTATAAGTAAAAATGGCCATTTTGTATAGCCTCAAAAGACAACGTGATTTAACACAAACACATTTAATATGGCCTCAAACCTGCAAGATTTGTAAGCTATGAATCTTTTATTCAATTCATGATTAA
>NW_015691857.1:0-221 GCF_001515625.1 Sinocyclocheilus rhinocerous
AAACCACCAATACCAACATGTGTGTGTGTGTGTGTGTGTGTGTGTTGAATTTCTCTCTCTGATAAATTAATTTACTCATTAAACTGTGCCATTTAATGCCAGTACAAATATCAATAGGATGTTACAGAAGAAAAACGTACACATCCCTCACTGTAAAATCTAATTAGTTGGGCTTGCTTAAAAAAAGCATGCAAACCGATTGCCTTGAAAAAACTAAGTAA
>NW_015691858.1:0-221 GCF_001515625.1 Sinocyclocheilus rhinocerous
AGCTTTCTTGTTCAATTGACTTGAAACTCTTGCAGACAAATAGATGATCAGGTGTTTTTATACTGAGGGCAATGCCTTTATAATGGCCATGTAATTTATAGGAACAAAGGTCATTTATGCACATGGTTATATCATGCTAAAGATAAAGATAGACTGACTCTGCTAAACAACAGATAAACAACAAAAGAGATCAATGTTTATATTCAGTTTACTGCATGTTT
>NW_015691859.1:0-221 GCF_001515625.1 Sinocyclocheilus rhinocerous
TCAAGATTGCCCATCGCTCTGGACTAGCGCTAAAGAAATTGTATAGGCGATTAACACTGCCAAACAATGTTGAGGCCTCGGGGCATGACTGAGCTGCATGTACACCCACCAAATTGAGGGTATGGGAAGCACAGGGGGAGTACGTAGCAAGTGGGTTTTGTTTTAAAATCTCAGCTTGCACACCTTTCACTTTCCCTGACATGTTGGCTCCATTGTCATAA
>NW_015691860.1:0-221 GCF_001515625.1 Sinocyclocheilus rhinocerous
AGTATTTATGAAAAATGAAATATGAAAAATTTCATTAATAAACACACACCCAACAAAATCACTAATGCTTTAATTGGAAGATATGTCACCTTCTAAAAGCAGCCTATTTATTACATTTCTTCCCTAGAAATCAAATATTTCTGACTTCATGATGCATTGCTGCATTAAGAAGAAAGAAATTATAATAACATAAACCAAGTTCCAAGTGCCCAACCAAAGGG
>NW_015691861.1:0-221 GCF_001515625.1 Sinocyclocheilus rhinocerous
CCCGGTGTCTAAAAACACAAATAAATGCCATAAAGTGTGACTCAAATATTTAGTTTTTAATCAGTCATGCACAAAAACACATCAGAAATATCTTACAAAATACAAAACCACACTTACTTCTAAGATCAAGCTTAGTAGCTAATAATTTAACCATAAAAGTATTTTTAGTTAGCTTGATCTTAGTGTATGATTCTTCTTATAGCAGTCAATTTCAGCTCTCA
>NW_015691862.1:0-221 GCF_001515625.1 Sinocyclocheilus rhinocerous
AGTAGACTGTTATTCAGGTTTTTTTTAAATATACTGTGAAGAAACGTCTTATTATTATCAGTGTTAAAAACACTTGTGCTGCTTAATATTTTTGTATTTTTTAGGATTCTTTGATGAATAAAAGGTTCAAATAAACAGCATTTATTTCAAATAGAATTATAAGTGTTTATCATAAATATTTTTCGATCAATCAAATTCTTCTTTGCAAAATAATATATATA
>NW_015691863.1:0-221 GCF_001515625.1 Sinocyclocheilus rhinocerous
AGTCTACTGTCTTCTAAATTATGGGAGGCTCTTCCGGTTTCAAAAAGACTGAAACAAATCACTTCAAATTATAAAGCTGTGCTACAAATAATCAACGTAATATACGTGTAACGTATATCAATGAATAACATTGGCATTTTAATGTGACGTGATATCTCAAGAATATCTGTGGCAAGAGCTCTTCTCAGTCTTCTCAGCATCTTTTCCTCCTGATTATTTTC
>NW_015691864.1:0-221 GCF_001515625.1 Sinocyclocheilus rhinocerous
TTTTTACCGTAAATTTTACGGATTTTTTTTTACAGTGTATATATATATATATATCCATTTCAGTTTTAGTTTTAGCTTAGTACATCTTCTCTTTAATCCTCTTCATAGTATATAAGGCCGCTTAGCTTAGTACATCGAGGTAAACAAAAGTTTGCCTTAATAACAACTAGCTGGCATAAAAAGTTTTTATATTTTATTTTATTTATAGTGCAAGTAATGAC
>NW_015691865.1:0-221 GCF_001515625.1 Sinocyclocheilus rhinocerous
TCTCTCTGTGAAGCTGCTGTGATGGTTTGGTGGTGTCTGTGCAGGAGGACGTGGGCTGGGATTGGGATCATCTGTTCACCGAGGTCTCCTCTGAACTCCAGACGGAATGGGATCAAGGAGAGCGGGAAGATCAGTCTCCACTTCCTGTGGCCTGAGGATGGATTTACACCTCATGTGCTCAGATAGGAAAATATTGTTCATATTGAATGTGTTTCTTGACG
>NW_015691866.1:0-221 GCF_001515625.1 Sinocyclocheilus rhinocerous
AATTAATTACCCAAGTAGCTGACTGCACACAACATGCTATAATTACAAAACTTCTCATCACCACTACAGTTCCTCTATCTACACCAAGACACGTGCTATTTTGTCACAATAAGGTCTAACTGGCGGATTAATGACCAGGGTGGCACAATACTGCCACCTTTAAACTGCTTTGACACGTGAAGCTAACAGAGGAGCTAGGCAGCTAGTTAGCCAGCATGCTA
>NW_015691867.1:0-221 GCF_001515625.1 Sinocyclocheilus rhinocerous
ATTCCAGACAAAACAGAAGAAATGAACCACTGCACAATTAAGAAAGAGTACATGTTTTGAGTTTAAACTGCACTTGAGTGAAGTACAGATTCCCTCAAAATAACTCTTAAGGATAGTAATCACGTGGAATTGTTCAAGTGATTTACACTCATACTCTGTCCTGGAACAGGTACGGCGTGGAGCATCTGATGAGCAGTGTATTTCTGGAGACTGGAGAGAGC
>NW_015691868.1:0-221 GCF_001515625.1 Sinocyclocheilus rhinocerous
GCACCTTCTCCGGCCTGCTGCGATTACGTGATCAGATTAACGAACGAGTGCAGCAAGCCCGAGAAATTAGCATGTCGTGTGCACAACGCAACTTGAGGCTATTCGAAACAACATTTGTGTGTTTTTAGGTTGGCATCATTGGAAATAATTTAGGCACTTCAGGCGTACTTATTAATAACGTCTGAATGTCATTGCATTAAGCAGTCATATGCAACTAGATG
>NW_015691869.1:0-221 GCF_001515625.1 Sinocyclocheilus rhinocerous
AGGATACACACACCACCATGTTAACTCCCATTATAATTATGGTCATTGACTAGAGTTTAGCTTATGTGTACAAATACATTAGTATTTTTTGCTGAAGAAAAAAAAAAGTTAATCTTAGTCTGATTGCTTCAAAAAAAAATTAATAGCACACCTCTGCTCTTTGCAAACAACACTAAAATCATACCTTCAGATTTCCATTAAATTGCAACATGAAACAAAAA
>NW_015691870.1:0-221 GCF_001515625.1 Sinocyclocheilus rhinocerous
AGGATATGGTGTGGTTACTTATCTCAAGTTGATTAACTGTAATAATAAGGTTCATGTGACATTCTTGCTCGGTAAGGCCAGAGTGGTGCCTCTTAAGCCGATAACCATTCCTCGTTTGGAACTAACAGCAGCTGTACTTGCTGTGAAAGTCGACTACATGCTAAGAAAAGAGCTACGACTTCAATTGGAGAATTCAGTTTTTTGGACTGACAGTCAGACTG
>NW_015691871.1:0-221 GCF_001515625.1 Sinocyclocheilus rhinocerous
CTTCATACTCAGGAGATCAAAAAGAAATCGCATGACCCTGACGTGGTTTGAACACACAACCCTCTTGATGCACTATGCAAATCAATTATTGTATAACACTGAAGGGAAAGGCTTGAGGTTAGACTTCATACTGAGGAGATCAAGAAGAGTTCACCTGACCCCGACATGATTTGAATACGCAACCTTCTGATCTGGAGTCAGACGCCCTACCGTTGCGCCAC
>NW_015691872.1:0-221 GCF_001515625.1 Sinocyclocheilus rhinocerous
AACGGTCTCATATGCAGGAGGCCCAAAGGTATCACCGTGGATGCAGCTGCCATGAGACCTAGAACCCTTTGAAAGTAATGAACTATAACTTTCTGGCCTAGCCTGATGTTCTTTATGGTGTTTAGAATGGATTCGACGCATGCAGGAGACAGCTGTGCCCGCATCGTGATCGAATTCCATACAACCCCCAAATACATTGTCCTCTGAGCAGGAGAGAGAAC
>NW_015691873.1:0-221 GCF_001515625.1 Sinocyclocheilus rhinocerous
AACGCAGGGGCGCAGCTAGCATTGGCCAGCCCACTCACAACTGCTACTTCTGTCTCTTATGCGGAACGTCTTTATGACCACATCAGACAGGAGACTTTTCAGATGCACACTTCAACTGCGACTCAGCACCAGGCGCTAGTCAAACGAGCATGGAAATGGTACAGGTGACGAGGGAACTTCAGTAGATCCACAGTGAACTGTGGTCAGATGAGATGTTGACA
>NW_015691874.1:0-221 GCF_001515625.1 Sinocyclocheilus rhinocerous
TTAATAATCAGTTTGTGATTTTTGTAAATTCAAAGTTCATGGGTTTAGGTTTTTTACTCACAAATGGCAATTTCTCAGCAATTTCTATTGAAATCTTTTAGAGCTTGACATAAATGTCAGCTAGATAAATACATATTCTTTATAAATATGTCAATGCATTTTTAAGGTTTTATTATTTTCATGACTTTTAAAATATTTTATTAATATATATATGTATGATG
>NW_015691875.1:0-221 GCF_001515625.1 Sinocyclocheilus rhinocerous
GCAAAAAGGATGAAATTCTCAAGGTTAACCCAAAACTTTGGTAAAACCAGAATTTTAGGGATCACAAAACAAAACATCAAGTCAAGAATATAGGTGTGATTCAGGATTTCAGTAGTGATGTCAAGTAATAACTTAATCAGCAAACTATCATATCAAGATATAGAAAGACATACTGTAGATGATTTTTAGATCCCACTACAACTTGATAAAATTGTTTCATG
>NW_015691876.1:0-221 GCF_001515625.1 Sinocyclocheilus rhinocerous
ACTCCAAAGAGAAAGGAAAAATTGAAATCGCATCCTATGACCCCTATAAAGGGTTTGTTGACTCAAAAATGAAAATGTACCACAAAACAAACATAAAACAGATATCAGACTCATTTAAGGGGTTTGTTCACAAAATGGCTTAATTATTATAAAGAAGAAGAAAGTCAACAGTTATATTGTTTCTAGACCATTTGGGATGATCACATCCTGAGCAAATGGTG
>NW_015691877.1:0-221 GCF_001515625.1 Sinocyclocheilus rhinocerous
AGGTGGCTGATGTGGCTGCTGAATCTGTGACTGAGGGATACGCCAGGGTTTTATTTGTGGAATTCAGTAAAGACACATATTCTCCTGAAAAGGCTCATCGATCTCTATATAAATACGGGGTGATTTCTCTGGATCGGAAACTTTCTTTTCTGCCGCGCACTGAGGGTCTGTGTCCAGTGTTGGGCAGTAACGCATTACTTAGTAATGCTTTACTGTAATTT
>NW_015691878.1:0-221 GCF_001515625.1 Sinocyclocheilus rhinocerous
AACAGCGCAAACAAAATTACACCGATCTGGAAAAAGACAATGGAACAGCGGTCAATACATTTTAAACCTCCATTACAGGAGAAAAAAGCAGCAGACATCAGATAATACAGCTCAAATCAGAGCGGAGCGCTTGAAATTCTCAATCTCGCGTCTATCCATTCCGTACTTTATTCCCACAAAGCCCTGCACGTCCACATACACATGCCTGCTTCTCTCAAACA
>NW_015691879.1:0-221 GCF_001515625.1 Sinocyclocheilus rhinocerous
AATTCTAATGTAGACTTAGTATTGACATTGCTATTTTATACTTTTAATTTTTTTTATAGAGTACAGAGCCATTGGAGAACCACACAACTGTAATGAAAATGGGAATTCTTGAAATAGTAAGCAGCAGCAGTTGCACTTCAAGGGCCCTGTCAAGTGTGCTGAATGTCTCCGTTTGTCCTGGAAGAGGAGGTGGTGCTTGACAACTTACGAGACTTTGTAAA
>NW_015691880.1:0-221 GCF_001515625.1 Sinocyclocheilus rhinocerous
CAATATTTGTATTTTATTTCTGTTTGCAAATATGATCTTTAATAGTTTTAATTGTATTTTAGTTAACAATAACAGCACTGGTAGTAGGATGGCGGGTCACTCAAACATCCCTGCTGCAGTGTTATTGTGTTCTGTCATTGTTAATTATGCAAAATCCCAGGTCTCTCATTTTGTCTGTTTTAGACATTTGCAACAAACTGTTTTGCAAGGGCCACTGTGAT
>NW_015691881.1:0-221 GCF_001515625.1 Sinocyclocheilus rhinocerous
TAAATAAATCACTCATATAAAGTTTTGGTCATATGGCCCACTCATTATCGTGTTAAATAATCATGATTACAATACTGACCAAAATAATCGGGATTATGATTTTTGCCATAATCGAGCAGCCCTAATGTAAATTTGATATAAATAAAAAATATGGATTTAGAAAATGTGAATTATTATTTTTCCCTGATCTATTTAATACATTTTCTATATGCATATAACTA
>NW_015691882.1:0-221 GCF_001515625.1 Sinocyclocheilus rhinocerous
GCAAATGGAGCCAAAGGCCATGTAATTGCTGCTGCTACACTTACAAGACAATCAAATCCTTGTTTAATAGGCTATTGACCAAACATTTAATTACAATATCCACTTAATCTTTTATTTTTGGCCACCTTTTTGCTATATATTGATGACACAGCCTCTGTAATTTATTCAACAAAAATCATGTGGACATCACAACCCTTACAAAAATGAACCATGGTTTTATC
>NW_015691883.1:0-221 GCF_001515625.1 Sinocyclocheilus rhinocerous
TTATTTATCCGTTATACTAAAGAGACCTTTTTGACGGATATAGTTTTTTGTTTTTTGTTTTTTGCAATTGAGGTGTTCAGTTTTATTTTGATTTTAGAAAATAAACGTGATTGCTGTTCTCACAAATCAACTCCTTGTTTTTCCACTGGCGTGTCTCTTTGACTACTGCATCTTTAAGCCTATATTTAGTATAAGTAAAATACTTAAGTACTGTTAAAATC
>NW_015691884.1:0-221 GCF_001515625.1 Sinocyclocheilus rhinocerous
CAATTATTTGATCTGTCCGTCCACCGAGTAGACAATATAATAATTGATCAATTCTAGGAAAAGTTATTTTCCTGGGCAAGGAAGAATAGCTTTCCTACTCTATGCAGTACTAGCAGTAATTTAGCATGTAGCAAGGATAAACATTCACTGGCTACGTTTACATGCAACCAAATAAACCATTTGTAATCGGATTGACGGCTCAATCGGACTGAAAAACCTTC
>NW_015691885.1:0-221 GCF_001515625.1 Sinocyclocheilus rhinocerous
CAATTTTCCTCTCTATAAAATTTAGGTGATATAAAAACCTCAGATGTATATGGTGGACATCAGCTTTATGAAACAAAATGTATCATTTCAATAACGTAGTATACAACTTTTAAATTTTTTTTACCATATTGAAGCACTTAGCATAGCGATTTGCTGATTGTATGTAAAACTTTAGCCTTATCAGAAACGTTTTATAATATAGACAATGAAATGAAATTGTT
>NW_015691886.1:0-221 GCF_001515625.1 Sinocyclocheilus rhinocerous
CAATTGCGAGAAAAGTCATAATTGTGAGATAAAAAACACGCAATTGCACGAAAAAAGTCAGAGTTACGAGATATAAACTCACAATTGTGAGTAAAAGTCAGAACTGCGAAATATAAATTCTCAATTGCACGAAAAAAAAAATCCTCTGAATTGTGAGAAAAAAAATAGAGAGATATAAACTCGCAATATTGAGAAAAAAGTCAGAATTGTGAGGCATAAAC
>NW_015691887.1:0-221 GCF_001515625.1 Sinocyclocheilus rhinocerous
CAAGCTCCGGGATATTCAAGTTCACTGATCGCTACTCCGGTGATTTTTAAATCAAGATGGATTTTCTACATTAAAAAAAAAAAAGACAAGGTATTTTATCTTGTCTTGGGTTAATTTAAGTGCATTTTCTCATTTTGCAAATTATCTACCAATGGGATAAAAAAAATTTAAATAGTATTTTTCCCGTTTGCATTAATATTATTTTTCTTACCCTATGGCGG
>NW_015691888.1:0-221 GCF_001515625.1 Sinocyclocheilus rhinocerous
TGAGGAGGAGATATGTTTCAGACAGTCTTATTGCTTCAGTTACGATAATCCCACTATTATTATGACACAATCTTTTGCAACGTACAACAGTTTGAGCTGTGCCTCTTTCTGTAAGTGTGTGAACAGAGCTCAAGTCTGGTGGTACGAGCGCAGTGGGCTCTGGCTGTTGAAAGCCTATTTGTGCTGCATGACTGCATTTCCCTTAGTCAGTGCTGAAGCAG
>NW_015691889.1:0-221 GCF_001515625.1 Sinocyclocheilus rhinocerous
CACAAGGTGATGAATTAGTAAAGCTGCGAGTGCGAACAAAGGATCATGGGTAATCTGACAGGCTGCGGCGCAGCCCCTCAGGGACTGAGACAAAGCGGCAGGGACGTGGGGTGGAGGCATGCTGGGTAGGCTAGTCAGCTGGCCGGGTCTTCTGCAGCCTGAAGGATGAGGGCCACAAAAGCCTGCCGCGTGTTAATGACTGTATGAAAGCGTTTATGACC
>NW_015691890.1:0-221 GCF_001515625.1 Sinocyclocheilus rhinocerous
CACAATGATTTATTTGCATATTGTGTTTATTTACATAGCTACATACATAATTGCCTAACACTATCATTTTAATGTTTCAAATATATAAAGTTTGAACATAACTATATGAAAGTAAAACAGCCAGTAGGTGAATCTTTAGAGTAAGACATTAAATAATTCATTCAAATGGCTGATTCATTCAGTGAGGAATAAAGTGAATCATTCAATACGAAAGGCTGCTG
>NW_015691891.1:0-220 GCF_001515625.1 Sinocyclocheilus rhinocerous
ATACAGTGTATATATATATATATATATATATATATATATATATATGCTTGTTTGGTATATTTCAGCATTGTTTTGTGCCAGTCATAATATGATGATGCAGAAACTGCTATTAAAAGATGGGGCTGTGCCTGTGCCAACTATATTGGATCCGCCAGCGATCCGACGACCCGTAAGTAACCAGTTTCCTTCTAAATGTTTCATCAGAGGAGGGTATTAAAAC
>NW_015691892.1:0-221 GCF_001515625.1 Sinocyclocheilus rhinocerous
CACACACACATTCAGAGCATTTGCATGTTGCACAGCCTCTGCTATAATCTTGCTTTGCATTTAAGCTTCGCTGAAAATGTGCTTATTTGTCATGAAAATGTCACAATACAAAAAAAAGCACAAAAACTAAATGGTTTCAAAACCTGCAGCAGTGGCTATAAGTAAAGACTGCCTCAAAACGGTAACTGCATACTTTATTTTGGCAATAATTTGAGGGATTG
>NW_015691893.1:0-221 GCF_001515625.1 Sinocyclocheilus rhinocerous
ATTAGAATGATTTCTGAAGGATCATGTGACTGAAGACTGGAGTAGTGATGCTGTTTTTGCTGTATTTTTGTTCAAATAAATGAAGCATTGATGAGCATAAGAGAGTCTGACCCCAAACCTGGTAGTATATGAAATGTCAACTGGTTGACCATTTATATTGTTGACAAATATAAACTACTCTAATAAACCTATCCTATTAAATTGGGACAATAAGGCATTAA
>NW_015691894.1:0-221 GCF_001515625.1 Sinocyclocheilus rhinocerous
TTCTGTGGTATTTTTATACACAATGGCGCTTAGTTTTTCACAAAAAAGCAAACGTAGGGACATCATAACAAGCCACCATATTGATTTATGATCTTAAATATATCCAGCGCTTTTTTTAGTCTATGGTCCAGCATTTATCGGTTGTGCATCAGTAATAATGGTCTATGAGGAAACAAAGTGTTCCGTGTGTAGTTACAGTAAATGGACTAAATGAAGCCTCG
>NW_015691895.1:0-221 GCF_001515625.1 Sinocyclocheilus rhinocerous
AGTACTGGAAAAAGTGGTATCGGTGCATCCCTAGTTTATAAGAAAGTGTCTGGTTCATTTAGAGAGAAAAGAGTGTTTCTACAGGTGGTTTGTTTGTACAGGAGTTGCACAATGTTTTTGAGGTTTTCAACGGTTTACACGTGGTGCATGTGGTGTGGTGGGATGGGGGGGGGAGGATCTTGGTTTCAGTAGCTAGGGTTGTGGATGGGGTTTCAGAGGGG
>NW_015691896.1:0-221 GCF_001515625.1 Sinocyclocheilus rhinocerous
CTCTCATCTCCCGCACCAGAGCCCATGATCACAGACAGTTACCACCTATCTTCCACGGAACGATCTCGACGACTCACCCGTGGCCTCTGTCTCTACTGTGGTTCCAATGCGCACCAGCTCCGCACCTGCCCCATCCGTCCACCACGTCCAGCGGTGAGTACCATCCATATCACTCCTGATGTGTCTTGCATGCCTCACATAGATGCGCTTCTAATATATCA
>NW_015691897.1:0-221 GCF_001515625.1 Sinocyclocheilus rhinocerous
GCCCGACACGCGTTTCAGCTTCTTTAACGTTAGAAAACGTTCTGTTTTAAATTAACAACAAAATATTTAAATAATTGAATGTACACCTAACCTGAGAAATAGCTCCGGGTGTGCCGTGTTGCTGTTTAGTAACTGTAAGCAGCTCTCCAACGTGCTGCCATCTCCGTTCGCCATCTCAGCACCCTCACATGGGTTTCTGCGTACGCTTGGTAAATACAACC
>NW_015691898.1:0-221 GCF_001515625.1 Sinocyclocheilus rhinocerous
CACACACACACAGACACAGACACAGACACACACACACACACACACCCCTCCTAATCAGTCCCCCAAAGCAGATTCCAGTGGTAGATTTATAGGACTAATAAAGATGTGAGCGAGTGAGCTCTCCGTGGGACAGACCTGCTGTCAGACAGGTAAGCAGCAGAGACTCGTGGCGGGACAAGAGCGCGGGCCGGCCTGCACACACATTATTACTCACCTCATGG
>NW_015691899.1:0-221 GCF_001515625.1 Sinocyclocheilus rhinocerous
AACCAGACGGCGTTTGTTTGCAGGACAAAGATCGGGTTCGCCAGCATTTTGTGGCTTTTAACCACCTTGGTTACTGTAGAAAACATAACACAGGAACTGGATATTTACTGAACAGTGTAATTTTTGGTAAAATGTGAGATAGATATCGAAAAGATATTATTCTTAAAAGGGGTGTTATAGTTTTTTACTTTGTCTAACAAAATTGATAAACTATGCAGTAA
>NW_015691900.1:0-221 GCF_001515625.1 Sinocyclocheilus rhinocerous
CACCTGAAGACAAAAAGCACTTGAATAATGGTGAAGTATGTCATTTTTTTTCAATGTTATTTATCACAAAGAGTAGCCAGCAACACTAATGCCTGCGTCTCAGATGAAACATTATCGACCAATTTAATGGAAACGCAGACAAGAGGAGCCTTAGAGTAATTTTGGAAATAGGAATTATTTCTAACACATTTGCTGATATGATGTATACTGTAAGTATTTAG
>NW_015691901.1:0-221 GCF_001515625.1 Sinocyclocheilus rhinocerous
TTGGCTCATCACAATTTGATTAAAATGTTTTGTTTTATGAAATTAAACAAGCAGCCTTTAGATCAGTCAGTTCCCAAAGATTTTTATACAGTCCACCTAAAATTCACTGAACAAGCATTTCGGAATGTGAGTCAAAGGCAATGTGACATAAAAAAGCACTGGGGATATATTTACTGGGTATTTACAGTCTCAAACCAGAGCCTTTAGATTAATATGCGCTA
>NW_015691902.1:0-221 GCF_001515625.1 Sinocyclocheilus rhinocerous
TTAATCTGAGCTCACGTACATCAGTTTTTGAGTGAAAAAAAAAACGTTATTTGTGGATAATTTTGTCAATATTAAATAAAATATGAACATTATTTGAACTGTTTATCACACTAGCATCCTCTAATGTTTAACCAAGAAATTTGTTTTGAAAAGTTTTTATTTTGTACAAAATTTAAAAAAAATTGCAAAAAAATCACACTTGTGGTGTTCCCGGTCAAAAA
>NW_015691903.1:0-221 GCF_001515625.1 Sinocyclocheilus rhinocerous
CACGCTCATAAACTGGCTAAATTGGTTATGTAACAAGGCGTGTCCTTAAATAATTCATGTCAGACTTTGTGCAAATCTAACAAACCGCCTAGGAAAATGTTCCAAGAAAAAAAAATGGAATAAAAACATTTTTTTCCATGCACAAAAGAAACCTAGCAGGATCATTTAAGTCAATGAATCAACATGGGCCATGCGTGAAAATGGGATCGGCTCATAATTTG
>NW_015691904.1:0-221 GCF_001515625.1 Sinocyclocheilus rhinocerous
ATTTTAATAAATTTTACAATGTAATTTATTCCTGTAATGAAAAAACTTAATATTCAGCAGCCATTACTCCAGTCTTCAGTGTCACATAATCCTTCTGAATTCATTCTAATGTGCTGATTAGCTGCTCAAGAACCATTTCTCATTAACAGTTGAAAACAGTTGTGCTGCTTAAAGGGGTCATATGATTTTACTAAAAAGAACATTATTTTGTGTATTTGGTG
>NW_015691905.1:0-221 GCF_001515625.1 Sinocyclocheilus rhinocerous
AGCTAGCTATGCCTTCGTCACGTAAATGCATAAATACCTGGTTGCAATAATTTACAAATCAGCTCGTTCTCCTCATTTAAATAAGCTGCAGAGAGAGACAGTTGAGAGAGACGACAGCTTTTCTGCGAGTGGGCGTGGTTTCAGCGCTGCCAGTTGACACGCCCCCAGCATTTGAGAGCAGAGAATACTGCTTATTTTTTCAGGATTTTGATTGATTTTGC
>NW_015691906.1:0-221 GCF_001515625.1 Sinocyclocheilus rhinocerous
CATAAAACTAAACGAATCATGAAGCAGTTGATGATGAACGAGTGAATTACTCACAAGCTCGTACTCTCCAGACTCATAGCCCACCCTGCGACTCTTACTGATGCGGTCTGAGAAATCTGCACACACACACTCCCGCACGCGCGCACACACAAACAAGCATGCACACAAACAAGCACGGACGGACACGCACGCACACACACACACATGCACACACACACGCG
>NW_015691907.1:0-221 GCF_001515625.1 Sinocyclocheilus rhinocerous
CATAAATTTGAAAATAATAAAGGATTGGTTTTACTGTACATACACTTATGAACATGAAATTTAGCAAAAACTAAAATTAAATTTATAATGTAGCAGCCTACTCTTTCCTTTTATTTGAGGGGATATTAGTAAAACCAAATAAAACATGTTCTAAGCACAAAGAAAATGTGGGGTCAATGTTAACAATTATAAAACTAGTCAAATCTTTCCAAAAAAAATTT
>NW_015691908.1:0-221 GCF_001515625.1 Sinocyclocheilus rhinocerous
CATAAGATGCAATTATCTTCTCTCTCTTTCCCTCTCTTTCTCTCTCTCTCTGTTGATGCTCTTGGGAAGGTAATGAACCTGTGTAATTGCGGCAGAGTGTAATGATGCATGTATGTATGAGCCATGGCTTTGTGTTCGCTGTTGAATTTTTATCAATAAGGGAGATTGGATTAATATTTCAAAGTTAATGTTTTTGTTCAAGACTTTGCACGAAAATAAAC
>NW_015691909.1:0-221 GCF_001515625.1 Sinocyclocheilus rhinocerous
GCAAATGAGTCAGACCATGCACACGCAGCTCACACACACATTCACACGGCCCTGCTAAAACAACAGCTATCCTCATAAGCATAGCGCAACTGCCAAATATACGCTCCCACCCCTTCCGCTAGTTCATGTTGGGTGTAAAGGGACATAGTGCAGGAGACTCGTACTGTGAGGATGACGGAACAAGAACGGACTGCTCAGCGTGTCTGGGCTGATTGGAAATT
>NW_015691910.1:0-221 GCF_001515625.1 Sinocyclocheilus rhinocerous
CACACAATACACACTTTCATACATAAATGACAGACCATTCAAAGTAATTTACTAGTCAGTGAGCATCATAAAAAATCCATGCCTTTTTAAAGTCAACATAAAATATCACAACTGACCAAGTTACTTTTTTCATACACCGGTTTACTTTTTGGTCTTATTTATATCTTTTAGAGAACGAAAAAAAATTGTATTATGTCAAATGTGTATTATGTCAATTTAAC
>NW_015691911.1:0-221 GCF_001515625.1 Sinocyclocheilus rhinocerous
CACCTACTGTCAGAGAGTGAATTTGCATTTTTATTTAGCCCATCTGCAATTTTGTTGACCGTCTGCCGTTTTTGTAGACCAAACAATTCGACGCCGGATTTTCTGAAAGACTGAAATTAAAAGATGATTCAGTGCCGACTATATTGGATCCGACAGTAATGTCGCAATACACAAGCGTGAGTAACTGTTTTTATTACGTGATCACTATTGCTTTGTCTGTT
>NW_015691912.1:0-221 GCF_001515625.1 Sinocyclocheilus rhinocerous
TTGTTTCAAATGTTTATTTTGTCATCATTTGCTATATCCAGCAATATACACACACAAGTAAACCAAAAGATTGAAGGGTGATTCTCAAAAATCTTTTTTCAAGATAAATTTAGATGACTTTCCAAAAAAGGACACCTAGAAACTCCAAAATGACACCATATAAGCACATATGAAAGAAAAAAATCCGAATTTTATAGTATGTGTACAGTGCAACACCAAAG
>NW_015691913.1:0-221 GCF_001515625.1 Sinocyclocheilus rhinocerous
CTGATGTCTAGGGAACTAAACAGGCAAATTAAAAACACATTAAAACCATTGCGATATAACATATGATGTTCCTTAATTTTATCACAAGGAAAATCATCACACATTTATTATCATGAATATTACCAAGCTCTTGGTAGTAGCTACGAATTTTAAATCTCCCGCCCTTAAAAAAAGTAAAATTCTATTGATTTTCACTTAAGTGACTTTGGAAGACACCAAAG
>NW_015691914.1:0-221 GCF_001515625.1 Sinocyclocheilus rhinocerous
AATAGAATTTATAAACTCAGATTCCCTTTGCATGTAATTTTCCATCAATCTACTTGTTTACCTGACCTACTGGTGAAAACTTTCCTTGTGCTGACTTCTGCACAGGTTGAAATAAAATTACCCATGACTTCAAGCTGACATCAAAGAGCAATTATGGTCCCTCAAGCACTAGTATGAAAAAAAGGTGAAGGAGTGTATTTATTTAAATTTAAAATAAGAGG
>NW_015691915.1:0-221 GCF_001515625.1 Sinocyclocheilus rhinocerous
AGACTCTGAGTGCACAGAGAGAATAAGTAATGGTGACTCTGTGGAAGACCCGATCACATGGTGGTGATTGTACAAGTACAATCTACAAAATATTGCTTGTGTTGCTACACAATTATGTAGCACCACATTTGTTTCTTTATCAGAACAGATTTGGTAAATTTAGCATTACATCACTAGATCACTGATGGATCCTCTGCAGTGAATGGGTGCCGTCAGAATGA
>NW_015691916.1:0-221 GCF_001515625.1 Sinocyclocheilus rhinocerous
CATCCAACTTCACTTGGAAAAAAGTTTAAACCGCCTGTCTATATGCATACAAAGGTTTATGTTTATTTCATGTATCAGCTGACCAAACCAGTGGAACATTTCTTTCGCATGAAACCAAAGTTGGGCTAACCACAAAAGAGAGCTGTGCAGAAGTTTTAATATGTAAGAAGCAAATTATTCAAAACAATTAACATGCAAGCCAAAAATAAAAAATATAAAAA
>NW_015691917.1:0-221 GCF_001515625.1 Sinocyclocheilus rhinocerous
CATCTAGAATAAAAACTTCACAACTCAACAGAGTCAAACTGTAAGCGTTTTCTGCAACAACAACAAAAAAAACTGTTTTAGGAGAAATTTAAACCAGTAATTAATTATACATTAAACATGGAACAAAACACAGAAACAGAAATACACCTGCTCATATTTACCAGAATTTGTAAATAATATATCATATATTTATATAAATATTTAGTATAATATTTAGTATA
>NW_015691918.1:0-221 GCF_001515625.1 Sinocyclocheilus rhinocerous
AGGAACCTGAATGACTCCACTGCAGTCACAGTGCTGTCCATGATACTGAATGAAAAATAAAATAGTGCTTTTACTATCTTTCATAAAAAAAAAAAAACTGTACTGAACCATACTTTGTAATTAATACAAATATTATTTATATATTGGTCAATATAGTTCATAGTAGGGTTATGACAGTGAGGAAATTTCCCCACCGGTTAATCGACGTGTGACAACACCGG
>NW_015691919.1:0-221 GCF_001515625.1 Sinocyclocheilus rhinocerous
CCATTTGTGCAAAAAGTGTCAAGTGTTTTGTAAAATACATTTGTCATCATCTACAGTTATCGTCTATTATTGTTATTGTGTCAGCCTTCCTGTCATCTGCTTGTCATCCTCCTGTGTTGTCTGTTTGAGTCATCTGAATTATTGTTTAGTTTAATTTTGTGCTTTATGAGTTACTTCTCTCAGTGAACATTCTGCAACACATTTCACAGATATCCACGTAA
>NW_015691920.1:0-221 GCF_001515625.1 Sinocyclocheilus rhinocerous
CATTAAATTTAAGGCCATGAAAAGTCTTAAATAGTACAATAAAGTTTTATGATTTCAGGAGGTGTTAAATTTGGGGACAGAAAGACAAGAATTGCGATATGGCTTATTGTGACGATTAAACTTCGAAAGGCTGATTACAGTGAACAAATATGAGTGCTGCACATTCCAAAGTCAGGTGAAGGCTTTTCACACTGTGCTTAACCCCGGGTTATCGTCGTTCT
>NW_015691921.1:0-221 GCF_001515625.1 Sinocyclocheilus rhinocerous
CATTAGATTGAGCAGCCATGTAAAGTTGCTAATACTTACATATTTGAAATGATAAGCCATATTTGAGGTCGATGAATGAGGCGAGCGTTTGGATGTCCTGCCTGATGTACTGTATTTCCACGGAGACCAGCCCTTAACGATCTGTCTGTCACGAACTGCGTGACTTCGCCTGGGGATTTAAAAAAAAAAAAAAATTCTTTCTGCGACTAAGCGACTAATAA
>NW_015691922.1:0-221 GCF_001515625.1 Sinocyclocheilus rhinocerous
AAACATTTAAAAAATCTTAATTATTCCAAACTTTTGACCAGTAGTATATGATATGATGATATGATATGATATGATATGATATATGATATCAATCATATCATATCATATCATATCATATCATATATTGGAGTTGCTTGACAGTCGTGGTCACATTAAACTGTCAGAAATGAGAAAATTTTTATTTTGTGTTCCATGAAAAAAATAAAGTAGTATAGGTTTAA
>NW_015691923.1:0-221 GCF_001515625.1 Sinocyclocheilus rhinocerous
TTGACATTGACCTCCCCCCTCCTCCCCTCTGTTCAGAGACTCATTTGTCAATTTCTTTTCATCAAATGCCTATGGAAATTGTTCAGTTTATCTCTTCCTAGACTTGCGCATTTCCTTTAGTCAGTCAAGCATTGGTGGTTCAGTGGTAGACTTCTCGCCTGTCATGTGGGAGACCGGGGTCCGATTCCCGGCCAATGCAAGAGCAGCCTCCTTTTAAGTAA
>NW_015691924.1:0-221 GCF_001515625.1 Sinocyclocheilus rhinocerous
GAGTTGTTTATTTGAAAATGGTTGTTGTGAAGAAATTTACGCTGCAAGCTGTTTGCATGATGATTTGTTCTGAAAAATTTCACTCCATTTCTTGTGTCCAAACTTTTCTTAAAGCAATGTTGCTGCTGCCGTTTTTCTTCCGCTGACCTCAACCCATGCCTAGTTCTCTTATTGGCTGTAGCTCGTTGCGACACCTGACACCATGTGATGACGAGTCAGCC
>NW_015691925.1:0-221 GCF_001515625.1 Sinocyclocheilus rhinocerous
GCAGTGCAAGGAAGGAGCGCAGAAGGAGGGCTTGATGCTGGACACACATGAGGAGCTGTACAAATGGTTCACCAGTCAGGTGATCAGGAACTTGCACGTGGTGTTCACCATGAACCCGTCGTCAGAGGGGCTGAAGGACAGAGCGGCCACCTCACCTGCCCTCTTCAACAGGTGCGTTTGTGTGTTTGGCACATGCTTTTATCCATGTTTGATCAGTTCAT
>NW_015691926.1:0-221 GCF_001515625.1 Sinocyclocheilus rhinocerous
AGAAATCATTCTAATATGCTGATTTGCTGTTCAAGAAACATTTGTCATTATATTTAATGTTGAAAATGGTTGTGCTACATAATATTTTTGTGGAAACCAAGATACATGTTTTTCAGTATTCTTTGGTTCACTGGGTTTGGGAACAGAGCATCAATGTGTAAACGCCTTGTAGAAGGTGATGGAGAGATGCTGATGCACTTGATCCCTTTATTAAAGCTTCT
>NW_015691927.1:0-221 GCF_001515625.1 Sinocyclocheilus rhinocerous
CATGCATATGGTGATAATGCAGTTCTTTTATATGGATCTCTCTGTTATTTATTTCATAGATCTGTGTTTGTTGTAATCATGTCAGAAGAAGTCCTGCTGGCTCGTGTGAAGGCTTTGGAGGAAGAGGTGGAGAGACTGAAAGCTCAGCTGAAAATAGAGAGAGATGGAGCTGGGACAGAGGAGAGGACTCAAACATCAGCCATTCTCCAAACAGAGAGCTC
>NW_015691928.1:0-221 GCF_001515625.1 Sinocyclocheilus rhinocerous
ACTGTTAAACCTGCACCAACATGCCTCCATGTCCTTACAGAAAAGCCATCTTGGTTTTTACAAGAGTGCATACTTGCGATGACAAAACTATGTATGCTTTGACGGCGGTGAGCACAGATTTGAGTAATTTCAGGTCTGTTTTCCATGGGTCACCTATGCACACCACCATTACTGGCTCTGTTAAGGCTGATTTATACTTCTGCGTCGGACCTACGCCGTAG
>NW_015691929.1:0-221 GCF_001515625.1 Sinocyclocheilus rhinocerous
CAGAACATGTCCTGATCAGCATGACTGAGGTAGATGAGGCGGTCGCAGAAGTATTTCAGCAAGCTATGTGGGTTTAAAAATAAATAAATATTATCATCGTGAAAAGGTTACATGGCTTCGTCCCTTGAGCGAGTTGTAATTGAGGACAAGGCTCAGCCTTGCAAGTTAGTAAGTAAGAGGTTGCAAGTTAGGGACAGCGATATCTTTATATTATTTCCATA
>NW_015691930.1:0-221 GCF_001515625.1 Sinocyclocheilus rhinocerous
CCTCATGTCTAATTATGTCTTGTTCTTTGCTAAGCTGAACACTCAAGGCCTTCGAAATGCTGAGACCTCCCTAAGTGATCACTGTAATTCTGAGGTCAATACAGCACTCTGTGCAAACATAGGGTGTTTACAGAGATGCAACAATTACAGATCACAAGACCCGGTTGTGTGCTATTGAGGATTTTCTCATATATATGTTTGTACAGTATGTGGATAGTAGG
>NW_015691931.1:0-221 GCF_001515625.1 Sinocyclocheilus rhinocerous
CAGATGAAGGCCAAAGGGATGACACTTTCAGCCACTGCAAGAGAAACTGGTCATTTCAAATCTGTGATTTCTCGAATATTGCAGCTTTACAATTACACTAATTAATTCAAGTCCCCCAAAAAAGCTGGTCATCCATGTAAGACAAATGCACGAGAAGACAGGATAATTCAGAGACACTCAATGGGGAATCGGTTCAGCACTGCAGCTGGAATTGCTCGCCA
>NW_015691932.1:0-221 GCF_001515625.1 Sinocyclocheilus rhinocerous
CCTCATGTCTAATTATGTCTTGTTCTTTGCTAAGCTGAACACTCACGGCCTTCGAAATGCTGAGACCTCCCTAAGTGATCACTGTAATTCTGAGGTCAATACAGCACTCTGTGCAAACACAGGGTGTTTACAGAGATGCAACAATTACAGATCACAAGACCCGGTTGTGTGCTATCGAGGATTTTCTCATATATATGTTTGTACAGTATGTGGATAGTAGG
>NW_015691933.1:0-221 GCF_001515625.1 Sinocyclocheilus rhinocerous
CAGCCTACTGAAATATTCTGCAATTCGAGATCACAATAGGGCGCATCGGCGCAAGATGATGGGCTATGTAATTTTTTTTTATTTCCAATTTAATGCACAAGTAGGCCAAATGTGAGCACAGTGGAGTTAAATGTATTAGAAAATATGAGCCTTTTTTTCGTTAATTTGTAAAGTACAAAAATTAAAAGAAAATGAAACCATATTTAAATGCATGAAAAAAC
>NW_015691934.1:0-221 GCF_001515625.1 Sinocyclocheilus rhinocerous
AGGAGACTGTTATATATTGTGATGTGATGTTCCATGCTGTAGTCAGCTTCAGCTTCGTTCGAATACTGTATGAATACTTCTGGCATTTCTGTCACAGGTTTTGACGTTATCGTTGTGTGTCGTGTCAAGAGTGACACAAAAGATCATTTGAAATCTGATTTGAGCAGCCCAGAGTGTCCAGACTGAGACACATCTGTAAAAATCTGATTCAAATCGGATTT
>NW_015691935.1:0-221 GCF_001515625.1 Sinocyclocheilus rhinocerous
CATGACCTCTTCCCACGTAGGCCTCCTTCCAGCTTCCACCCAGTCGATGACTACCTGGAGCTCGGGGTCCTTACGCTGTTCAATGGCCCATGCTACATTTGAATCAGGCAGCACTGCACAACAAGACGCCTCCATCCCCATCTCTGGGGTCTTGTCAGCTGGTCCCTGCATCACATATCCAGCCAGTCGCTCACATTGTGGGCAGGATGCCATACAGGTGC
>NW_015691936.1:0-221 GCF_001515625.1 Sinocyclocheilus rhinocerous
AGTCTGCAGTGAGATCTTTATTTTCAACACTTTTTGTAAACAGTCGTTAATACCTTTCTGTCTCGGTGCACTTGAGTATCTATAAGCTATTTTTCTTTTGTAAAACTCTTTTATGCAGTCAAATGGGGAAAGAAAATATCTAAGTGAAAAATGTGTTTGGGCATTTTCCTCCTAGCACTTTATATATGTTTTCAGTGTGACTCGTTGACATTTCATCAAGA
>NW_015691937.1:0-221 GCF_001515625.1 Sinocyclocheilus rhinocerous
TCTGACAGACAGTTCACTCTCCTGTGATGTGATCCTGTTCCCCTCTCACACACACAACGCGATAAAAACCCAGTTAACACTACAAGCGACACGCAACAGCAAAGTGACACAATCCCATTCATTTCAATGGGAGAAAAAAAAAATTAATTTCAATGGAGAGCTGGCGAACTCCGGTAACACGAGCGACAGCGGCCGTTGGCGACCGGATGGGGCGTGTCCAG
>NW_015691938.1:0-221 GCF_001515625.1 Sinocyclocheilus rhinocerous
CAAAGTTCTGTCATGAAACTCTAGATGGCGCAGGCCGATAGGTTCAAACTCATTCTGACATAATGACATTATTATTCATATGGCACAGCTGATTGGTTTCACTTCTTATCAGCAGCCAATGAGCTTGCTGCTCAACATTCATATACTCGGCTAGTGCCAGTTGCAGCATGCTTCAGAACTCTCCACCTTCCCCAGCTCCACCTGTATAGATCTGCTACGGG
>NW_015691939.1:0-221 GCF_001515625.1 Sinocyclocheilus rhinocerous
CAGGTATCATGAGCTCCATGCAGTCAAACTCCTCTGCAAATGTGAACTTTGTTCATCCTGCAACATTTTTCATCAATGGCTTTTTTAATATCCCACATGCAAAATACTACTATGTGTTCCTGTCTTTAGTGTATGTTGTGACTGTTTTAGGGAATTCATTTATCATGTTTATTATATATTTGGCCCGCAGACTTCACACAGCCAAATACATTGCTGTTTTT
>NW_015691940.1:0-221 GCF_001515625.1 Sinocyclocheilus rhinocerous
CCATCAGAATGACTCCCTTGCAGACAGTGAGGAAGACGAGGAATTTTATGATTCTGTTGATAAAATGGACCATGGTGAATATGAGTGGAGTGACACTCAGGGAGAAGTAGACTCTGCTATGGATGACACTGCTGACACAAATTCTGATTCGAATTCACAATTTGAAAAATTTGGGACACCTCTTTACACAGGATCAGAGATAACAATTGCACAGGCTGTAC
>NW_015691941.1:0-221 GCF_001515625.1 Sinocyclocheilus rhinocerous
CCAAGGCACTTCGACAAAAACCCTTTATTTTGTGGAAAACACAGTCATGAAAATTAGATAACAGCAATGATTGTAGCATGAAGAAAGAATACAACTTAAATTTCTGAAGGTTACAGCAGTAAAAAATTTGTTGGAAGTGTAGAAGCCCTTGCTTTGCACATCTGCGGCTACAGGATATCACTACTCTGGTGTGATCTTGGTCCACTCTTCTTCCAATCTCT
>NW_015691942.1:0-221 GCF_001515625.1 Sinocyclocheilus rhinocerous
CCACCACGCGTGTGGCCGTCAGAGATGTGATGCCGTCGTCATACACCGCCAACACACACAGCTCGTACTCACGCCCCGCCGCCAGATCATTGATCTTAAATGTCTTACTGGCCGAGGGAATCATCCTGGAGAGACGAGAAAACATGACGGGAAGACATTTCAGAAAAGAGTAATCAAGGCATGTGATTTTGAGTCCTAAACAATATTTAATATTATATATA
>NW_015691943.1:0-221 GCF_001515625.1 Sinocyclocheilus rhinocerous
CCACAACTCAAAGTCTTTCATCAAGAGTCTTAAAGACATAGTTTACATATGAATAATATTAGCCAAAAGACCATGCACAGATGCATGCATCAAAAAATACACTAAAAACATCATCTAGGAGTTTTTTTTGCATACTATTTTTAACACATTATGATTTAGGAAGCACTTATTCTTGCATGCTTTTTTATAACTTTTAGGATGCAAACTTAAAAGTGGCGCTT
>NW_015691944.1:0-221 GCF_001515625.1 Sinocyclocheilus rhinocerous
ATGAGGTAGATTGCCTATAGCCTATATACTGCCGTTCAAAAGTTTTTGATCAGTAAGATTTTTAATGTTTTTTTTTTTCCAAGTCTGCATTTATTTGATCAAAAATACAGAAAAAAAATTTAATTTTGTGAAATAGCCTAGTATTGCAATTTAACATAACAGTTTTCTATTTATACTTAATTTATTCCTGTAAAGCAAAGCTGAATTTTCAGCATCATTAC
>NW_015691945.1:0-221 GCF_001515625.1 Sinocyclocheilus rhinocerous
TTCCTGTGAGTGATTTCCCCCTAATCGAGCTGATTAACCTCGTCCGAAGCGCCACTATCGTCCTCAGCCCAGAAAGGCCGGCCGCTTCCAAGACAATAATGTCAAGCCCGCAGGCCGCGGCTCTCTCCAGCCCATCAGCCGTTCCTGTGGCAAGCCTGCCGGCTGCCCAATTCACATCTAACCAAAAGAGGAGGATGAGGAGAAAGGGACTGTTCTCCGCC
>NW_015691946.1:0-221 GCF_001515625.1 Sinocyclocheilus rhinocerous
CCATTAACCTTTCTGGTTCAACTAATGCTAGCTATCTGGACTGATCTGGGTTCTTTCTTTTAGTGAAATGTTGCTAATTATTTAATTTTAGCTAGCTAATTTTCACATAATTTAGTCAGCTATGTAATAAGCTCTGTCATTACAGGTCAGTGGTGTCATTCTGAATAATGTGACTGTAATTAATCTAGTTAAAGGAATGAAAAAATATAGCACACCAATGG
>NW_015691947.1:0-221 GCF_001515625.1 Sinocyclocheilus rhinocerous
TTGGAAAACAAGACAAAAACACCAATTAAGATTTCTATTATCATTGTATTTTCTGTTTGCAGTGTGCTGAAAAGCAAACAAAAGACACTTTTTCAGACAAAGCATTCATATTTAAAAGTATCCAAGCTTTTCAAGACATTTGCATCAATGCAATTGAATGATTTCATTGTGCCCCCATTACCATCATGCATGTAAAACAGCCAGGGGCTCTGTTAATAAAC
>NW_015691948.1:0-221 GCF_001515625.1 Sinocyclocheilus rhinocerous
TAAATGATGACAACATTTTCATTTTGGGGTGAACTATTCCTTTAAAGAGCGACCGTGCAGGTGTTCAGATATTATAGGTACATAACAAATGTGTTCAGGTCTCAAGCCAGGATGATGTTTGGAAGTAAATAAACTCTTGAGCTGGAATATAGACAATATAAATATAAAACCGTTGTCATGTCGTTTGTGTTATTTCATAGTTTTGATGACTTTAGTATTAC
>NW_015691949.1:0-221 GCF_001515625.1 Sinocyclocheilus rhinocerous
CCAGGTCTTCCTGTTTGCATTCCAGCTGGATCCTTTAAGCTAGTTCGAGCTTTTTGCAGGCAGGGAGTAAGTACACTTATCTCTTCTGTATTTATAGAGCCCCCTGGTTCAGGCGACTGGCAACTACCAGCAGACCTCCTGATCCCATGTGCCCTTGTAGCTCTGGGAGATGGAACTGTACATGTACCCTTATTTTACATAGGGACTCAGGATAGATGGTT
>NW_015691950.1:0-221 GCF_001515625.1 Sinocyclocheilus rhinocerous
CCAGGGTCATATTTGCCCTTGTGGCATAATGTTGATTACCACAAAATGACTTTCAAAAAGCTAAAGTCTAGATTATTGTGAGGCACCTACAATGGAAGTGAATGGGGCCAATCCGTAAAAGTTCAAATAAGAATAACCACAAGACATGAACGATATCCGTGTTAACATGATTTTCATTTGAAAAAACTTTTCTGTGTAAAGTTATGTCCAATTTTATAACT
>NW_015691951.1:0-221 GCF_001515625.1 Sinocyclocheilus rhinocerous
CCAGGGTCATATTTGCCCTTGTGGCATAATGTTGATTACCACAAATTGACTTTCAAAAAGCTAAAGTCTAGATTATTGTGAGGCACCTACAATGGAAGTGAATGGGGCCAATCCGTAAAACTTCAAATAACAATAACCACAAGACATGAACGATATCCGTGTTAACATGATTTTCGTTTGAAAAAACTTTTCTGTGTAAAGTTATGTCCAATTTTATAACT
>NW_015691952.1:0-221 GCF_001515625.1 Sinocyclocheilus rhinocerous
AGTTAAAAAGTCTTAGCAGAGGATGGTTTCGATCCATCGACCTCAAAGTTATGGGCCCATCACACTTCCGCTGCGCCGCTCTGCTGTGCATCACCCCAGATGGTACTCAAACCCATAATTCCTGGCTTTGGAGGCCAGTGCATTATCCATTAGGCTACTGGGGTTGTTATGCAACAGCTAACTTGCCCTTCTACTTCTCCATCTCATTCAGGATACCTTTA
>NW_015691953.1:0-221 GCF_001515625.1 Sinocyclocheilus rhinocerous
CCCATTCCATCTCCCAATGCAGTAGGGGTTCATCCAAACAAAGATTAAAATGTCGTTAAAGTCCATACCCTGACAACCCAGCCTCTCTGCCCTAGTCCAGAACTTCTGGGCGAAGGCCCACACCTCCATTCCCTGTTGGCGAAGCCTCTCCAGACCTTGAAGACAGACTTGTCCTTCAGGGAGCATAATTTTGTCCCTCATTCTGCTGGATCAATAATGGC
>NW_015691954.1:0-221 GCF_001515625.1 Sinocyclocheilus rhinocerous
TTTTGCAACACAGCAACCAAACAGCATGGTTCCTTATGTGAAAACCAATCAAATGTAGGCCTACTTGTGTTTTAAGTTGTGCATATATTGTGAATAATTATATATATTTTTTGACATTTTGTTCCAATGTCCCATTTGATCTCATTGTGTTGTAATTTATCTCTGTAAACGAATTAATTTGGTGTATCCATGCATGTTTGTTCCAAGCCGATTTTTCTTAA
>NW_015691955.1:0-220 GCF_001515625.1 Sinocyclocheilus rhinocerous
CTTTTGTTGGTGGGGCTGGTGAGCGGAGTGCCCTGGACTGGAGGGTAGTGGCAGGGTGAAGCCAGAGGTGAGATGTTGGAAGAAGGGTAACCTGCAGGAGAGCAGAGGAATCACACTGGCACTGTCAGAGCCCATTTATCTCCTTTCCCTCCACACACACACACACACACACACACACACACACAGCGCTGTACCTCTTCGGCTCTTGCTATAGATGTGG
>NW_015691956.1:0-221 GCF_001515625.1 Sinocyclocheilus rhinocerous
ACGGAAGGATGGACAGACGATAGATAGATAGATAGATAGATAGATGATGGATGGATGGATGCATAGATAGACAAACTGACAGAAGGATGGATAGACAGGTAGACATACGTCCAACAGAGGGATGGATGGATGGACGGACAGACAGACAGACAGATAGATAGACGTATGGATGGACGGATAGACAGACAGACAGACAGACAGATGATAGATAGATAGATAGA
>NW_015691957.1:0-221 GCF_001515625.1 Sinocyclocheilus rhinocerous
CCCCTCTGCTGTCAGCACTGTTTTATTGCCCCTGTCTCCTCCTCTTGACGCCCACAGCCATCTTATCTGCTGTTGCCCCATCCAGCGAACGCCCCGATTTTCTGCTCCAGCTCTGTTGTCACGACAGTTTTACTGCCTCAGACTGATCAACTGCACCTCAGCTCAGAGAGTAGGTTCACTTTAGATAAACTCAAAATAATATGTAATCCTAAATTTAAGAT
>NW_015691958.1:0-221 GCF_001515625.1 Sinocyclocheilus rhinocerous
TAAAGGTTCCGCCACCAATGAATATAGCTGCGCTGATAGTGAACATCCCTGCCTTATGGACCTTGAAAGTTTAAAAGGTTGAGTTAAAAAAAACATTACATTTTACTTTCGATAAAATATCCTTGTATAAAATTACAATCCATTTAACAAAATTTTCCCCAAAACCAATTTTTTTAAAAACTGAAAATAAAAATCCATGCTCTACTCTATCAAATGCTTTC
>NW_015691959.1:0-221 GCF_001515625.1 Sinocyclocheilus rhinocerous
CCCGACGCAACTCCACCAGACACCAGACCAAATTCTGAAGGTAAAAGCAATAAATCAATAAGAGCTGTGAATAAAACCAAGAAACACACTCACGCAGTTCTCATCTTCAGTAAATGTCCCCGTCTCTGTCATTGTCCTTCTCATTCAGCTAAAAGCTCCCAACTTTTTCTGCCTCGTATGCTTTACCCGCAATTCCTTCACTTCCTTTCTCTCTCATTCAC
>NW_015691960.1:0-220 GCF_001515625.1 Sinocyclocheilus rhinocerous
AGAGAAGAGAAGAGAAGAGAAGAGAAGAGAAGAGGATGGGTAAAAATAAAAATCATAGAAAAATGTTTGTGTGGTAGATTTTGAACGTGTGAGTGTGTGTGTGCGTGTGTGTGTGTGTTATGCATGTATGTCTCTATCAGTGTGTGTGTGTGTGTGTGTGTGTGTTATGCATGTATGTCTATCAGTGTGTGTGTGTGTGTGTGTGTGTGTGTGTTATGCA
>NW_015691961.1:0-221 GCF_001515625.1 Sinocyclocheilus rhinocerous
AAGACTGTTTCGCTTGCTTATGTCTCCATCGTTCCTTCCGGCAGCGTAACATGACAGAAGACCCAAACCGCATACAGTATATCAGCATGTTTTCGACCCCTTTGTTTCCGTTTTTCCTACAGTGTTTTTGTTTCCGTTGTGTTCTCCCTCATGGATGCCCTCCTTTTTCCCGAATATCTCCTCCTCCTGCTGGAGCAGGGGGACAGATCTCTCGAGGACCA
>NW_015691962.1:0-221 GCF_001515625.1 Sinocyclocheilus rhinocerous
CCCCTGCCAGATTATGCACCCCCTAGTTGAAGTCGCTACCTGATTTGTGGTATCGTGGCTGCAGACCACGTCTCTGTTCATTCAAGTATTAAATTATAATTATAGGCCTATATATATATATATATATACTGTAAGAAGCTCCTTAGAGTTTGTGCTTATTTGTGTTGCCGCGATGCACCAGCACTGCTTAAAATAGAAATCGTTATGTTACGTTTCTTCCT
>NW_015691963.1:0-221 GCF_001515625.1 Sinocyclocheilus rhinocerous
CCCGGGCAGCAAAGATGTATATTAAAATCACCCAGTAGCAACATACGATCATACAACGGGGCAACAGAAGTTAAAAATTCAGAAAACTCACTAGTAAAAGTACTTCCAACCTTAGGTGGCCTATAAATGAGAGCACAGAACAGCAGGGATGAAGTAGACTGTAAAAGCTACACACTGTACTTCAAACGATGAAAAAGTTTGAACAGAAACTGATTGAATAT
>NW_015691964.1:0-221 GCF_001515625.1 Sinocyclocheilus rhinocerous
CCTCCATGGCACCGAAGGACACCACATCTTGAGCGATGGGGGAGAGGCGGAGAACAGCGGTCATGGAGCGCACTGGAAGTGGACCTGCAGCAGGGGGGGTGAGGAGCGCGTGAGCACTGAGCCGGCGCAGGCTTGTCACCTGACCCTGACAGATCCGCATCAGAAGCTCACGGCATTTTCCTCCTTGGCTCGAAAGAGGCTGCAGAGGAAGAGCGCGGCAG
>NW_015691965.1:0-221 GCF_001515625.1 Sinocyclocheilus rhinocerous
ACTCACGCCACCCAGCGCACTTGATGGCGTTCAAGTTAAAGACTCGCAAAGATAAACATTTGCTCAACGTGTCAGTATTACTCCTCAGCCACACTCCTGGACAGAAACACGGCGCACCAATAAACCACGTCACTTCCGAGACCCCGAATGATGCGCTTAGTTAGATGTCAGGCTAACTCCTTTTATACCCGTGGAACATACCATTTCATCCCCAATAACTA
>NW_015691966.1:0-221 GCF_001515625.1 Sinocyclocheilus rhinocerous
AACGACGAGACCTATACTGGGGATTTTTCGGTTCTCCGGCCAATCAACACCGCCGCTGAGCTCCAGGCTTCATTGCGGCCTCTGCTCTCTGCTCGACCAGCCACACGTTCTCCACGACGCCAAGGCTTAACCTCGCCTCTACCGGCGTCACTTCCAATTTTTTCCCTGGCATCCTATTATCTTTCGGCTGTGCCTACAATTCCTCCAATCGGAAAGTGGAC
>NW_015691967.1:0-221 GCF_001515625.1 Sinocyclocheilus rhinocerous
CCTACTGTGATGGAGTGTGAAGAGAATGTACCGTTTCTCACCTAACCCTGATATTCTGTTCATTATTCCACAGTTCTTCATAAATCTCATGATTGCACTTATTTGTTGTCCTGCATTTGGTCCATCATTCAGAATACTACTTAATGAAAATTCTTTAATTCCTAAGGATTGTAACTGATCCCTTTCTCTTTCATATGCTGTACATATCATCATAACGTGTT
>NW_015691968.1:0-221 GCF_001515625.1 Sinocyclocheilus rhinocerous
TGCATTTACCGCCACCAACTGGACTGGAGTGTGGAGCACTAATAAACAACTAATATATACATATTTCTATATATATATATACATACACACACACATATCCACACACATATATATATACAAAACAAAAAAACACACATTCCTAAATTCTTCTGATTAATCCTATTTCTTTAATGTACTTAACAATAGCACCATATATTTTACCTTGTTCTGCATGCTCTTTC
>NW_015691969.1:0-221 GCF_001515625.1 Sinocyclocheilus rhinocerous
CAGGCTGGATGTACATTAACCTTACATCTTAACACCTCTTTTTTTACAAAGCAGATCATAGATTATATATTTTGTCTATAGCCATAAAACAGCTTCGTAATTAGGAAGATTTCAATACATGAAGATTCTGAATGGGATTTTTTAGCAAGCCATTAAATGACTTGAGACTCGACTCTGACTCGTGACCAAAGACTCGAGACTTGACTCAGACTCCAGCGACA
>NW_015691970.1:0-221 GCF_001515625.1 Sinocyclocheilus rhinocerous
CCTTACCCTAACACTACACCTAAACCTACCCCTCACACTAAACTATAGTTGTTTTAGATTTTCAAAACACAAAACTACAGTTATTGTAGGTTTTCAAAACACTTCATTCTGTATGACTTAGAGTATAACCTGTTTTATCATGGGAACCAAATAAATGTCCCTACAAGATCAAAGTCTACTGTTATTACTATACCTGTGGGGACATTTGGACCCCATAATGC
>NW_015691971.1:0-221 GCF_001515625.1 Sinocyclocheilus rhinocerous
CCTTCATCTCATTATCACAGGTCAAAAGGTCAGGGTCAGGACTGTTATTTGAACTTTTTGAACTCTGATTGCTGCTTTTTTGAAGGTCAGTGTGTTTGATTGACCCTGACGGGATCTGCTCATCAACACACTGCTGGAGTTATTAATCTCGGTCATATTCAGACGTTAATCTTTATATCTGTGTGTGTTTGTGTGTGTCATTCAGAGATGCTGCAGTTCGT
>NW_015691972.1:0-221 GCF_001515625.1 Sinocyclocheilus rhinocerous
ACATAAAGGCTTAGTTCAAATCCTTGTGTTATTTCAAACTAATAAGACTTTTGTCCTTCTTTAAAACATAAATGAAGATATTTTTAATGAAACATGAGAGATTTTTGTCCTGTCTTTGAAAGTCCAGTCAGCCAAAACTTCAACACAAAAAGTGCAGGGCTGCGTTTCTCAAAAGCATTGTGAGATAAGTTGATAGAGACCATTGGTGGCAATGGATCTGC
>NW_015691973.1:0-221 GCF_001515625.1 Sinocyclocheilus rhinocerous
CCTGCTGCTTCTCCTGTATGATCTCAGTCCCTATCATCAGGTTAGTAAGGATGTGGGGTTACGTCTTCAGGCGAACACATGGAAAGCGTTGGCATATAAAGGGTCTTTTCTCCGAGGGCCCCTCGGAGACATTTGCCATTCGCATTGAAGCTGATTTGCATTCCATCTTGGCGGAATCGAGTTTTCTGACACTGGATGCTTGCTGGCTGCTCTCTTGTTTT
>NW_015691974.1:0-221 GCF_001515625.1 Sinocyclocheilus rhinocerous
TGTACATACAGTCAAACTCGTTTACACATCAGCAAACGTCTAAACAATTATCAATCTCTGAACCCTTTGTACCTTCGCTAAACAAATTGAACTTTTCCCCCAAAAAAATTACCTTTGACAAACTCTGCCTCCTGACTGTTGTTCTGTCCCTAAAGAGGATCACAGTAGCTGTGTAGTGGTTCAAGACATAGATGGTTTTCTCCAAATGCAGTTGATTGACA
>NW_015691975.1:0-221 GCF_001515625.1 Sinocyclocheilus rhinocerous
CCTGGTCCCAGCCACGGTGACCTCTGGTGTTTATGGCTCTCCCCATCTTTGCACGTTTCCTCAGGTGCGGCAGCCAAAGGAGCTAACGGACAATCCGCTTCTGTTAAGGATGGGTCTACTAAATTCGAGATCGGTGGTAAATAAGACTTTTATTATAAATGACCTTTTTACCTCGTGTGAGTTGGACTGCTTATGTATTACGGAAACCTGGCTTACCATCG
>NW_015691976.1:0-221 GCF_001515625.1 Sinocyclocheilus rhinocerous
CCTGTCTCCCAGGTTGGGCTGTTCGGCGACACTGTCGAGGACTTTCCCCAACAGTTCTCGGCAGTACAGAAGCAGACCGAGGCCATCCGGCACATCCTTGGCCCACGGGCCAAGCCTCAGTCTGCTCGTCGCAGTGGGCACCCTCCTGCGTCCTCCAGAGGTGCTCTGCCCTGTGCTGAAACTACACCAAGGCCAGCGCGTCGAGCCTCTCGCAGGAGTGC
>NW_015691977.1:0-221 GCF_001515625.1 Sinocyclocheilus rhinocerous
CTAATTGATCAGACTCTTTTCAAATCACTTCAGTTCTTTGTTTTTATTTATTTATTTATTAACATTTAAAACATGATGAATCATAATAATACACAATTTACTTGCTAAATAAACAATAATTCATACAATTAACCCTTAATAAAATAACCCTGTTAATAATTAATCAGGATCAGTACTTTTTCTTGTTGATCCTCTCAAATGTCAGTATCAGAACTTAAAAA
>NW_015691978.1:0-221 GCF_001515625.1 Sinocyclocheilus rhinocerous
CTACAGTGGCGGCCGATGAGGCTGCAGCTCCCCCAGTGGCAGCTGACGAAGCTGCAGCGCCCCCAGAGGTGGCTGACGAAGCTGCAGCGCCCCCAGAGGCAGCTGACGACGCTGCAGTGCCCCGCTCTCGGAAACGGAGGAGAAAGAATGGGTCCGCCTCGCCGCCCCTAGAGGCAGCCGAAGAGGCTGCAGCGCCCCCAGAGGCGGCCGACGAAGCTGCA
>NW_015691979.1:0-221 GCF_001515625.1 Sinocyclocheilus rhinocerous
AAGTTCAAAAGATGAATCTCTCCGTTTCAAAAGCAAAAATCAAACTGGTTCGAAATATCAGAGTCTTTTGTGTCCAAAAGAATAAGGAATATTGGAATTCTCCTACCAGTTGATGGTTTCAAATCACAGTTCAAAGGTCCGTGGGCAACTCGCCATTTGTGCACATGTAATTGCGAACGAACCCAGATGATTCCACACCAAAGGATTACGTTTGGCACAAA
>NW_015691980.1:0-221 GCF_001515625.1 Sinocyclocheilus rhinocerous
CATTCTAATTTATTGAGATGCACCTGTATGTAGGTAAAAGGAGAAGAAAATGCCATTGTCATGCTAACTTTTCTGAAGACAGTCACTTCCCTTAAGCGATACATTCATATAACCCCTCACCCAAATTCTGTATTTATATTCTCTTCCTATATTTCGAGCATCCTAAACAGTGAGCTTGCTCTGCCTGCTACAGTATTTTCTCCTCTTTGTGTCCATCTTCA
>NW_015691981.1:0-221 GCF_001515625.1 Sinocyclocheilus rhinocerous
CTATAGCATTTTCCAGAAAAGTAAAATTCTCTCTGGGTCAAAAATGACCAGAATAAAAATAAATAAATAAATTTTAAACAGAATTTGTGTCATATATGCTTTTTGTGTCACTGTAAAGAAAAAGAAAAAATCCACCAAATTCAACTTAAAAATTTTTATTATTTATTTATATTAAAATTTAATTAAAAAATGTTTAAGTATAATCATCTTGGTTGTACAAG
>NW_015691982.1:0-221 GCF_001515625.1 Sinocyclocheilus rhinocerous
CCGCAGTTGGAACCAGCTTCCAGAAGAGATCAGATGTGCTAAAACTAGTCACATTTAAATCCAGACTCAAAACTCATCTCTTTAGCTGTGCATTTATCGAATGAGCACTGTGCTACGTCCGAACTGATTACACTGTATTTTATGTATGTATAATCATTTTCTGTTTTTAACTGTCGTAAATTCATTTTAAATCAATTTTTAAATCATTTTCAAAGTTTTTT
>NW_015691983.1:0-221 GCF_001515625.1 Sinocyclocheilus rhinocerous
CCCCATAGCGACCCCTAGAGGACGCAGTTCAAAGTTCCCATGAAAAGGAACAGTGCAATTTATATGGATTAGTTTTACTACGAGTTTATGACCTTTTTGGATCTTGAAAAATTTTGGTTGCATTGGCTTTGTGTAGTGACATTAATTTAAAAATGCCATAATTTGTGTTTTAAAGAAACTAACCTCTTATTGGATTGGTACAACATGACGGAGTGAATGAG
>NW_015691984.1:0-221 GCF_001515625.1 Sinocyclocheilus rhinocerous
CATATATTATGTAAACAAAAACGTTTATTTTGGATGCAATTAATCACGATTAATCCTTTGACAGCACTAGTTTATAGTCATTTTGATCATTTGCTTCCTTGTGGAATAAAAGCACTAATTTCTTAAAGAATAAAAAAAAAACTTTTGAACAGAAGTATATATTTATAGTGTGAATAACAGTAATAGTGTGAATTATATATATATATATATATATATTTATA
>NW_015691985.1:0-221 GCF_001515625.1 Sinocyclocheilus rhinocerous
CTATTCACACACCAAAGCATGCGGTTTATCCTCAAATCTGCAAACTCAATCATGTATGTTGTGTGGATGAGAAGTGTTTTACTTAAGGCCATTAAAATTACATTAAGGGAGCGGGCTGATGGTGGAGGGGGCAGACAGAGATGTTCTAAAATGTACACACTGGAGAATGCCGTGTGGACAGCTAGGCTTTATATTTACTGTTTCAGAGTGCAGAGCAGAAG
>NW_015691986.1:0-221 GCF_001515625.1 Sinocyclocheilus rhinocerous
TCCACACGGACTCTTTCATGGCGCGGTCGAGATGTTCGTTTTCGTCACCATCATATTTGTCTTTGTGGCTTACACTATTTCTATTAAGTTTGTGTTTTACAGATACAGTCAATTATGGCCACACTTACGGAATAAAATATCCACCCCTGTATACACCGTTGGAAACGCAAGTTTTTGTCCAACTCAAGAGAGGTCCAGCGCGCTCTTACGGAACTCGGGGG
>NW_015691987.1:0-221 GCF_001515625.1 Sinocyclocheilus rhinocerous
TTCTGAAACGTCTGTGTATTTGACAAATATTGCATTTTATTCACTCATCTGTGATAGAGTATGCAAACACAGAGTGAGCGTCACTAACAGGAGCAGAAAGTGTCCGGCTTGACGTGTCCTACTCTGTCTACTCTCGTTGATCACCGTCTGTAGCCGTGGTTCAAGTCGAACGCACCTCTTGTAACACTAATGAGTCACATGACACCGGGGAGAGAAAATGG
>NW_015691988.1:0-221 GCF_001515625.1 Sinocyclocheilus rhinocerous
GAATGACTTGCCTTTGTACTTTCCAAACTGAAGCACATACTCTCCAAGCACCTCCTGTCAGTCTGACACATCTCCTCCCTCATGAAGACAACAGAGCGGGCATTCTCCTTGACCTTGTCTTCCCTTTGAGGGGCTGATTTGTCCTGGAGACTGGGGTTGTCTTTGATCCTCTTGGCTTCATCTGAGGGATCTTGTCTCAGATATCCAGTTGGTCCTTTCCT
>NW_015691989.1:0-221 GCF_001515625.1 Sinocyclocheilus rhinocerous
CTATTAATTTTGTATTTAATCATTTATAAGTGATATATAATTGTTCATGAAGGCTGGAAGTGGAAAAACAGATTCAATCTCGATTTTTTTCAGAACGTTTGACCGATTCTCGATTTTGTAAGAATTTTAAGTAGTCAACTTAAAAATGTAACTACAACATGATTCAATGAGATTGTCATTTGCGCATTAGTTCCGCCCACTACCGGAGAAAGCGGCAGTTC
>NW_015691990.1:0-221 GCF_001515625.1 Sinocyclocheilus rhinocerous
CTCCTTTGCGTGACGCTAATCTGCCGTGATTGGTCCGATTGGTCTTATTTTTATTTCATAATCCTGATAAAGCAGCGTTTGTGAGCGCTGTGCTGTTTTATGTACAGCGTTACCGGGGAAAACGCTATTTTTACCGTTCCAAAAGCGGCACCTAGTGGCATAGAATGAATTTGCATTTTTATTCAGACCAACAGCGAAAAGACCAACAAGTGGGCGGGCAA
>NW_015691991.1:0-221 GCF_001515625.1 Sinocyclocheilus rhinocerous
AAGAGTCTTTGGGGTGTAGTTGGCTCCTGCTGACACAAGAAAAAGAGAGGAAAAGAGGAAACATCAGAGAAATATTGCATGTCTCAGGTGTGGGATGCTTGATCATATATATATATCAAAACATCTCTTTAATTATTATTATGTTAAGACATTTCTGTCATAGCTGCAGTTAATCTAATGTCACATACAGGTGCATCTCAATAAATTAGAATGTCGTGGAA
>NW_015691992.1:0-221 GCF_001515625.1 Sinocyclocheilus rhinocerous
CTCTATTTTATTTATTTGTCATATTGTTTATAATTTTCTCCTTTGATTTTATTATATTGCTGACTATTTACTTCTCTTCAAAAATTAATTTTTGAGGATTTTTTTTAAAACTTAGATTAATCAGCCTAGTATTTTTCTGCTGTGGTATCGAAATTGTATCGAGAATTGTGAAATTTATTGGTATATAAAATTGTGTTGTTATAGCAATCTTTTGTCCATCA
>NW_015691993.1:0-221 GCF_001515625.1 Sinocyclocheilus rhinocerous
CTCAACTCTCAAAACGTGAATTATTGTGGAGTGAGATGACACGAAAGCTCAATCACTGCAACTCCGAAATCAGAGCACATTTGCATTAATTAATCAAACCCGAAACTAAATGTGTCGGTTTATACCAGTGATGGGCAAAATTGGCCCTTCCAGGCCACTTTCCTGCAGAGATTTGTTCCAACCCTGATAAAACTCACCTGCCTGTAGGCTTCTAGTAGTCT
>NW_015691994.1:0-221 GCF_001515625.1 Sinocyclocheilus rhinocerous
ACATTATATCGTTGATACATTTTTTAGCTATATCGTCCAGCCCTAGTCAGAATGACATGTTGACATTATGATTTCCGTCAATGCATCACATGCTAGGAATTCGTGATTCATCACAAAAATCTCGAACCCAACAATCAAAATTATAGGAAATCTTTAACTGGGAGCCAATGAGTTGCTGTTGCCTGCTTATATGTCATGTTTCACACAAAATCTCAACGAAG
>NW_015691995.1:0-221 GCF_001515625.1 Sinocyclocheilus rhinocerous
TATAGATCACCCCAAAAAAATGTTTTTTGTTACAAATTTTCTCACGCTCTTGTGGTTCCAAACCTGTGTGATGTTATTTTGCAAAAGAAAAAAAAAAGTTTAAATAACGTTGGGGTCCAAACAACACTGGATGACATCGACTCTCACTGTATGGAAAACAAAACAAAACAAACAAGCAAAAAAAACATTTCAGAATATCTCATTTTTTGTTGCACAGAATA
>NW_015691996.1:0-221 GCF_001515625.1 Sinocyclocheilus rhinocerous
CTCGCTATGACATCACGTTAGTAGCCAAAGATGCTGGGCAGCCACATTTGTCTTCATTTAAAACTATAACTGTGCAGATATCGGATGTAAATGACAATAGTCCAGCATTTTCACTTTCACCCTATGCTTTTTATGTGATGGAAAACAATATTCCAGGAAAATCTTTGTTTTCTGTGTCTGCTTCTGATCGTGACTTAGATGAAAATGCTGTTGTACACTAT
>NW_015691997.1:0-221 GCF_001515625.1 Sinocyclocheilus rhinocerous
GACTCTATATCTCGCAATCCTGACTCTATATCTCGCAATCCTGACACTATGTCTTGCAATCCTGAGTGTGTATATCTCGCAATCCTTACTCTGTATCTTGAAATCCTGAGTTTGTGTCTCACAATCCTGAGTTTATATCTCGCAACCCTGAGTTTATATCTCTCAATCCTGACTCAATATCTTGCAATCCTGAGTTTATATCTTGCAATCCTTACTCTGTA
>NW_015691998.1:0-221 GCF_001515625.1 Sinocyclocheilus rhinocerous
CTCTTTTTGCAAAACTCTAAACACATTCTCACTCACTAAAACGCAGTTTGCACCGTGATAAACTTGCGATGCAAAACCCTAAACACAAGAAAGCCGAAGTTAAGCACAACTGCAACACGGTCATCATCGTTTACACACGATGGCACGGGTGCATCCGTCAGTCTGGAAGAGGAGGCCGAGGAAGAGCAAGACCAAGAACAGTCATTTCAGATGAAATCAGA
>NW_015691999.1:0-221 GCF_001515625.1 Sinocyclocheilus rhinocerous
AAGCGGGCGTTCGCCACAGGATTCTCAGATTTCTTCTCCTTCAGCCACGACTCTACGCTTATCGTTGATCCTGAAAGCCTGCTCGCCATTGACACGCCTTCGCAGCTGGAATCGAGACCTCTCAGCACAGCTGACCTGCTTCGCCGCCGCTACAGCGACACAGCAGTTCCAGTCCGTTTCCCCTGCCGCCATCCGGCGATTCTAAAAGAGCAAATTCTAGC
>NW_015692000.1:0-221 GCF_001515625.1 Sinocyclocheilus rhinocerous
CTTTACAACGCACAATTAGCTCATAAACCGCTGTGCACAACCGATGTGATCCTGAAAGCATATACAGGAGAAGTGGTGTCTCCAGTAGGGGTCATCAAAGTTATAGGGAAAATGAACAAACAAAAAGCGAAATTACCACTTTATGTTGTGGAAGGAAGTGCCCCACCTCTATTCATCAGAGAGTGGCTCAAGAAAATCAGGTTGAACTGGCGTGAAATTAA
>NW_015692001.1:0-221 GCF_001515625.1 Sinocyclocheilus rhinocerous
ACTGTTATGGCACTGAAAACAACTGCTTGCCAAGCTGTGCTAGCGTCTCACACCATGCAAAATAAAAAGTGATTTTGCAGCTGCAGTCTGTCATTAGCCAATCACGGGTGATTTTGTTCAGAATGAAGCACTTTAGATTTTATGTGGTTTTGTGTTCTTCACGCTGCTATGTTGCATTGAAAAAAAATCTTAGCGAGAAATAACTTTTAACTGAGAAATGA
>NW_015692002.1:0-221 GCF_001515625.1 Sinocyclocheilus rhinocerous
CTTTTGGGACTTGTTTTAATAAATATAACTTGTATTTACAATATTACGGTCTTGATACACACTAGAAATAATATTTCAAATGCTAAAAGTAAATAACTTTGTACAGTATGAAAAATTATATTCATTTTGACATTCACTAGAGGTTATATTTAGTACTCAGATTTGTAATTAAATTATTAGTGTTTTTAAATATTAATGCGTCATGGTACTCGTGTCGAAGA
>NW_015692003.1:0-221 GCF_001515625.1 Sinocyclocheilus rhinocerous
CTTGCAACAATTTTGCTGTCCATCCGTTTGAACAAAAAGGCGACCTCTGCTGAGTGGGAAGTTCCATGAGAGAATAAGCCTCTCCACCCCATTGTGACTTCCAAAATCTCAAATCTACATCAGTTGAATGAGTCTCTTGAAGAAAGAAACAATTTACTTTTACTTGCTCCAAACGTAAAAGTGCCTTACGTTTAACATTACACCTAATACCTCGAACATTT
>NW_015692004.1:0-221 GCF_001515625.1 Sinocyclocheilus rhinocerous
GCATTTTTATAGAAACTGGCAAATAAAATCAATAAATCCTGCATAGATCTGAAAATGTCCAAAAATGAAGGCCTGATACTAGAGCACAAATACAATGTGGAACGAGCATACGCACTCACGTACATACACACACACACGCGCACACACACACACACACACACGCGCACACTCTCACACACACACGCGCGCGCACACACTCTCACACACACACACACACGCGC
>NW_015692005.1:0-221 GCF_001515625.1 Sinocyclocheilus rhinocerous
CTGCAACAAATGCACATTTGAAGCTATCCACTGCAGTTACAACAGTGATTAATTTCCTGACTTAACTGTAGGGAGCTCTAAAGTCACACAAATAAACGAAAGTATATAAAGTTGCTTAAAGTTTGAATTCTATAACTTGTGAATATCGAATTAGGCTAATGTAGAAGTACATAAAGTATCTAACAACGACATTTATTGTTTTGAACAATCATCATAAACTA
>NW_015692006.1:0-221 GCF_001515625.1 Sinocyclocheilus rhinocerous
CTGCAACAAATGCACATTTGAAGCTATCCACTGCAGTTACAACAGGGATTAATTTCCTGACTTAACTGTAGGGAGCTCTAAAGTCACACAAATAAACGAAAGTACATAAAGTTGCTTAAAGTTTGAATTCTATAACTTGTGAATATCGAATTAGGCTAATGTACAAGTACATAAAATATCTAACAACGACATTTATTGTTTTGAACAATCATCATAAACTA
>NW_015692007.1:0-221 GCF_001515625.1 Sinocyclocheilus rhinocerous
ATATATATATATATATATATATATATACTGTATATACATACACATGCATATACAGTACATACAATGGTGGCCAAAATTATTAGAACACTACTATTTTCACCAGTCAGTTATTTCTATATTTTGCTGTAGTGTGTCAGTTGGAAATATCAGTTTTCATTTCCAAACATTAATTTTGTCATTAATTGTAATAATCCGGTGAGATTTTTGTTTGCACAAGGAGT
>NW_015692008.1:0-221 GCF_001515625.1 Sinocyclocheilus rhinocerous
CTGCACATTGAAACTTTGTAAATGGTGAAACCACTTGACAATTATTATATATAAAATATTAAATAGAACAATATATTTTAAGATATTATGCAATATACTTCTCATTTCGCTAGAAATGCAAAATATTTCAGGAAGTAAAAACAAGATCTTAAAACTTGAAATTTGCTATTCGTGCTATTTATGAGTTTAAAGATTTTATAATGTGGTCAGTTTCAACTAGA
>NW_015692009.1:0-221 GCF_001515625.1 Sinocyclocheilus rhinocerous
AGCAACACAAAATAAATCTGCAATCTGTAGCAGGTCATCTTTCCTGCACTTATTAAATATTTCCAAAGTTGGATTTTGAGTAAATGAATATATATCAAACTCCATTACTAACCTACTTCCACAACAACTGAAAATATCAAATCAAACACAATGACTCAGGCCTAATCAAATGATCTAGTTTTACAGGATCCCGGACGAGCCCCCAATTGTTACGACCCTGT
>NW_015692010.1:0-221 GCF_001515625.1 Sinocyclocheilus rhinocerous
CTGCCTACCTGCAGGGTTCAGATCCAACCCTGAGAGGTTTCTGTCTGTCCTTGGACTTTCATGGTCCAGAAAGACGTAAATAAATTAATCGAGGAGACTACAGTAGTTTAACCAAATTTATGAAGACACGCCAGTGTGCAAACTAAAGCAGTTGGATTTGTTTTTAGATGCTTTAGTGTTTGGGTTGGAGCTGAACCTGCAGATAGGTAAATTTCCAGGAA
>NW_015692011.1:0-221 GCF_001515625.1 Sinocyclocheilus rhinocerous
CGCACCGCCTCTGGAGCGCGCGAGTACCGAATGGCTTAAAAAGACATGCAAATAAATAATAAAATGTTCTGACGATGCAACAATGACCCGGTTAGGCAAGGGACAATTCTGTCACCTGTCCCGAAATGCGAGTGAAAGTCTTGTATCGCAGCGTGCAGCGACTCTTGTAGCGCAGACGATGTGAAGCCGTTTGAAGAGAAAGTCAAAGAGAGAAGATGCGT
>NW_015692012.1:0-221 GCF_001515625.1 Sinocyclocheilus rhinocerous
TGTCCAAAATCCTGAGGCGACGTCCAGCGTGGAAAGGATCGTTGAACTTGTATAGAACCTCTTTGAGTCCTTGGCGATCTACTTCCTTGTGGAGGGCGTCCGCCTCACTCAGGATCTGTTGGATTTGTGCACCGAACCGGTGTAGGGTTCCTCTGTTGTTGAGTCATTTGAGGGGTTCTGGGCCTTGACGGTCACCTGTGCAGGTGATTCTGTCGCGGGCT
>NW_015692013.1:0-221 GCF_001515625.1 Sinocyclocheilus rhinocerous
CTGTTGGACTAGTAAAGCTTTGACATCATGATCGATTTTGCTCCATTGAACACTGTATTGAAGATCTCTATCAACCAAACATCATATTTAACCATTAAAACACCATAAACACACATATGAATGAAAGAAATTAAAGAGCAAGAGGAAACCTGTGAAATCCTGCTTTGGAAATCTTCATAGACATCGACACTGACTTGAACCATTCCGATGGAAAACAATCT
>NW_015692014.1:0-221 GCF_001515625.1 Sinocyclocheilus rhinocerous
CTGTTATTAACCCTTCACTGATGTCTGGGGTGTGGTGGAAATATGTGTGACCAGCAGTGTTTGTTCAATACAGTCCTATACAAGCAAACTGTTATTTAGGTAACTGATTTTACAATGAGATTCTGCTCTTAAATAAAACATAAAACTTGGTGATGGTGTCTTACCTGCAGTAATGCTCAGATCAGTGACTGAAATCCACTTGTTCTTGTGCTCTTGTCCTC
>NW_015692015.1:0-221 GCF_001515625.1 Sinocyclocheilus rhinocerous
GTTTAACTTGAGACCAGATAGGGTTCAAATCTGGACTCTGACCAGGCCAAAACATGAGCCTGATGGACTTGTTCTTAAGCCACTTCTTGGATTTAAAAATAATATTTGATCTTTCTTCTTTAGGTATAGTTTCAGTTGTGGGAAGTGCATGAGCTAATATATATATATATATGCATACACACACACATATATATATAGAATATGGGGATGCATACAAACAC
>NW_015692016.1:0-221 GCF_001515625.1 Sinocyclocheilus rhinocerous
TACTTCTGTTTCACAACAAAATATATGTCAGTTACTTGATCAAAGTGTTGCACTGACCATTTGATATGCTGCCTGTTACAAGGAAGACAAAAGTGTCTGTGGTTGCAGAACGGGTGGTGCTGCTGAGACCTGCAGCATTAAAAATGCATTGAATCTTTCTACCAATCACTGAGCCGCGGAAGCTTCCAGGGATGAACTGCAGCAAAACAGAAGTAATATTA
>NW_015692017.1:0-221 GCF_001515625.1 Sinocyclocheilus rhinocerous
CTGGTTTGGGGTTAAGGAGCGGGCTGCTGTCAGCTGAGGGCTTGGAAGTGAATTGGCCAGTGGGCTTGACAATGGAGCGGCCAGCGGGCTTGACATGGGAGCGGCCAGCGGGCTTGACATGAGAACAGCCGGGGGGCTTGAGAGTGCAGAGGCCGGCGGACTTGACGGCGGAGCGGCCGGCAGGCTTGAGAGTGCAGCGGCCGGGCTTGACAACAGATGGC
>NW_015692018.1:0-221 GCF_001515625.1 Sinocyclocheilus rhinocerous
CACCAAATAATGATCTTTAAAAAAGCATCATATAACCCCTTTAAGGTACAAAAAGTAAAAAGTACGTCTTTGTACCTTGTTTACCCCTAAATAGTACATATTACTACTTAAAAAGTACATGTTAATACTTTAGAAGTACATAGTAGTACTTAAAAGAATATATTGGCACCTAAAATATACATATTAAAGGGTTAGTTCACCCAAAAATGAAAATTCTGTCA
>NW_015692019.1:0-221 GCF_001515625.1 Sinocyclocheilus rhinocerous
CGAAAGATCTTCTGCAAATCGCAGACCCTGACTTTTCAGGTACTCAGATTTTTTCGCCACTTCCTACAGAGAATCACGAATCCCCCTTGATGTAAACTGCATAATTATCCCTCTGGGTTTGTCAACGTTGGACAGCTCCTTTCCCTTCTTCTGACCCAAACGATGCACTGTGTCAATGAGATTGGGGAGTCTGGTCTTCTCTGTAGGCAGGACCGATTGAC
>NW_015692020.1:0-221 GCF_001515625.1 Sinocyclocheilus rhinocerous
CGACCGTTATTTTAGAACGTATCGCTTTACTGTTTCCATGGAGACATGTCATGTTTGTCACGTGGCACAACGCAGCCACAATAGCGCTGTATGACACATGCATCGGTTTTTAGTTTTTCCTTTATATTCAAAATATTCACTATGTTCACTATAGTATGAAATATCTGATTTTCCTATAGGGCTGTGCGATTAATCAAAATCGAATTGAAATCGCGATTTGA
>NW_015692021.1:0-221 GCF_001515625.1 Sinocyclocheilus rhinocerous
AAAAATAGATTAAATAAATTAATGAATTAGTGAATTAGATTAAAAAAAAAAAAATTTGATTTAAATACATCTAAACAGTACAGTACTAAAGTGAGTCGGAAAAACAGAATATAATGTAATATAATTAAATCTGATTTTAAAACCGATTTAAAAATATTAAGAGAGATTTTAAATAAAAATAAAAATTTAGAAATTGATTTAAATAATACATCTGAACAGTA
>NW_015692022.1:0-221 GCF_001515625.1 Sinocyclocheilus rhinocerous
CATTCACTTTTGCCACATTACTTCTGCGGATATTCCATATAGCAACCAAAGCGTCTCAACTGAAAAGAAAACCCTGCGCTGCAGAAGTGCTCACATAGGCGTTTTCAGCTGGCTAAAAGTGAACACACGGCCTAAATGTCAATATTTTTGCGTAAACTATCCCTTTAATATGAAGCAAATGAAATATGTGACCCTGGACCACAAAACCAGTCATAAGGGTC
>NW_015692023.1:0-221 GCF_001515625.1 Sinocyclocheilus rhinocerous
CTACCCCAGCAGTGACCCTGAGGTGAGACACACACACACACTCACACACACACACACCTACATGAACTCACGTGACTGTCAAAAGAACATTCCAGGTTAACATCCTCATGAATCACCACTAGCTGTGTTTATATGCACATCAGTATTTTGTAATAGTTTGATCAGCTTTTGATCTGATAAACTCAGAATTAGTGAGATATAAACTCAGAATTAGTGAGATA
>NW_015692024.1:0-221 GCF_001515625.1 Sinocyclocheilus rhinocerous
CGTAATAGAGTCTGACACAAGTTTTATAATTAAACAGATTTTTTTTATATATTTGTATAGCTTATTTATTTTTCTACTTACCTTAATGTGACCTACTGTAAAAAAAAATACAATGATAATGTGATCTACTTTAACTACCAAACAATAATGCAGGCGGTAAAACAAAAAGCCACATGATGTTAGAGTTCATCATAAATTTGACTGTATTTTATTGTAAAATT
>NW_015692025.1:0-221 GCF_001515625.1 Sinocyclocheilus rhinocerous
CGCCTAGCAGAAGCTCATAAAACATTACGGTAGATAGAGCAAAGGCCTCGGAAGGCACAATTATCGGCACAGAAAACTAAAGTGAAAGGGTGAACAGCACCCGTAGAATGAAGGGTTCAAACCTGCATGAGAAGATCCCAATGGATTTCAAGTCCATCGCCTTAACCTCTCGGCCAAAAAAAAGGGCAAAAGGGACTGCTATGGGTGGAGGAAAAGAAAAA
>NW_015692026.1:0-221 GCF_001515625.1 Sinocyclocheilus rhinocerous
CGTAATAGAGTCTGACACAAGTTTTATAATTAAACAGATTTTTTTAATATATTTGTATAGCTTATTTATTTTTCTACTTACTTTAATGTAACCTACTGTAAAAAAAAATACAATGATAATGTGATCTACTTTAACTACCAAACAATAATGCAGGCGGTAAAACAAAAAGCCACATAATGTTAGAGTTCATCATAAATTTGACTGTATTTTATTGTAAAATT
>NW_015692027.1:0-221 GCF_001515625.1 Sinocyclocheilus rhinocerous
AGGTCCGATCGTGCTGAATTCGAAATCCCCGCCTCCAGGGGACCCACCTCCTTTAGAGGTCAAAAGGTCAGAAAAGGGTCAAGCACGTGTCTGCATTTTTCGCGAAATATTTTTGCTGATTTTTTTTAAAGGTCTTCTCAAACCCTGAGGACTTTGGCCCTTTTCCATGTCGTACGTCAGGGCCCCACAGTCAAGCATTCAAAGCCCCTAGGCCCTAGTCC
>NW_015692028.1:0-221 GCF_001515625.1 Sinocyclocheilus rhinocerous
AAAACATCCTATACACACATGAACAAAACCTACAATGAAGTGCAAACGCAGTCGCACAATAAAAATCCAGTTAAAAATAAGTTATTTTTGACTTGTTCCATCCTTCAAAACATGTTGGGATGTGCTGTTGCGGAGAACATGTGAACACTGACTGTTCAAAATACAAAAGTAATGCTAATTCTCTTGCCACAGACACAAAAGCCCCTCTTTTATCAAAGAAA
>NW_015692029.1:0-221 GCF_001515625.1 Sinocyclocheilus rhinocerous
CGCTTTGGATAAAAGCGTCGGCAAAATGACTAAATGTAAATGTATCTAAGATATCAAGAATCCATTAACAATTTCACATCTGCCGAGTTATGACATTATTATGATGAAGTTTGAAGCAAATCAGGTAAAAATAACATGGTGATTTCAAAGGAATTTGAAAATGACACATTTCCTGCTGTATGGAAGTAAAATAATGACAAATGTCTTTGAAACAAAAAAGC
>NW_015692030.1:0-221 GCF_001515625.1 Sinocyclocheilus rhinocerous
AAAACATCCTATACACACATGAACAAAACCTACAATGAAGTGCAAGCGCAGTCGCACAATAAAAATCCAGTTAAAAATAAGTTATTTTTGACTTGTTCCATCCTTCAAAACATGTTGGCATGTGCTGTTGCGGAGAACATGTGAACACTGACTGTTCAAAATACAAAAGTAATGCCAATTCTCTTGCCACAGACACAAAAGCCCCTCTTTTATCAAAGAAA
>NW_015692031.1:0-221 GCF_001515625.1 Sinocyclocheilus rhinocerous
CTACATTTCTACAAACCTGATGAAGACACAAACTCATCCTAATCTCGGATGATCTGAGGGTGAACACATTTTCATTTTTGGCTGAACTATTGCTTTATGAGTGACCAAACATTACTAGCACAACCGTACCTGTGGCGATCTGAGTGACGAGCGAGTCGTGGCTCTTATAGAAAACTCTGGCACACAGAGCAGAGAGACCGGTGGTCTTGAGAAGAGCGCTC
>NW_015692032.1:0-221 GCF_001515625.1 Sinocyclocheilus rhinocerous
TATTTAAAATAAAATAAAATGTAATACAATTAAATAAATAAATAAGTAAAACTAAAAGTTAATTAAAATTAGAATTAAAATATAAATGTTCCGGTGTGGAAATAAATAAGTTTAAGTTGCTAACTTTAAATTACTTCAACTGAAATAAAAATAAATAAAAGCAAAACAGACATATTAAAAATAAAAAATAATAAAAATGGCAAAAGCACATAACACATTTC
>NW_015692033.1:0-221 GCF_001515625.1 Sinocyclocheilus rhinocerous
GAATTATGGCATATTGTAACGCTGGGTTGTATTGAGCAAGCGAGCTGTTGGCATTTAGAGAGCACTGAAGGCGGGCATGAAGGGAGCAAGCTAGTGAAACCTTGCACGCGCAAAAGAGAAAGTCTGCACACATCCAAAAACTTATTTTAAAAGCAAAATAGATTTTTGTGCGCTCGAAATACTTTTTTCTTTGCAAAACTAACATTTTCTCCACAAAACTC
>NW_015692034.1:0-221 GCF_001515625.1 Sinocyclocheilus rhinocerous
TGTGTTTAGTCTACAGAAGACTGTCCAGAACAGCACATATCACTGCCTGAACACCCCCACGTTCCACAGCAGGTGTCAAAGGAGGCGGGTCAAACCATCTGTACTTGTTTTGAGGGGACAAGTGGACCTGTAAATCTGTGGTGTACACATAAAAGGGGTGTTTACAAACAGTCCATCCTGACTAAAGCTGATGTATGAGCAGCAGAATGAACAATTCAATA
>NW_015692035.1:0-221 GCF_001515625.1 Sinocyclocheilus rhinocerous
TAAACATCACAACAGGCACCAGAATTGTGGTTACTTTAAAGGTCACACTAACACAAACCGGTCGGCCATTGATCAAATACGGCAGCTGAGTGTCTGTCAGTCCAGGCTTTGCATTGTGTTCATCAGGACTAGTCGGACACATCTGTGGCTTTTTTGGCCAGTTGAGCATATTCAACTGAAATTGGACTGTCAATGAGAGAGGTTTGATTGGCTGTTCAGTT
>NW_015692036.1:0-221 GCF_001515625.1 Sinocyclocheilus rhinocerous
TAAATTCGATCTGTGCTCTGAGTCCCTTTCAGCTGTTGAGTCTCTCTCATACAGTTAATGAAAGTAAATGTTTCAGGGAAGCAACACGGCCCATGTACGTTTTGATGGTTTATTTTTCAATTTGTATATAATAATGTAGGAGAAATAAAGAGAAATGAGAAAATGGTGCCTTTATTTGTTTTTTCATTTGTTAAAAAAAAAAAAAACGAAAAATCGATTTG
>NW_015692037.1:0-221 GCF_001515625.1 Sinocyclocheilus rhinocerous
GGATGCTTTATACCAACTGACCTCAACTCCAGCTCATTAGAGCCAGTAAATTAGAACCATACATCCCGAGTCAAGAGGAGTCGATAAGAAGAGAGCGCAATATGAGGGGTGATGCATGCATTTGATCACATAAATAAAGTCTGCAATATGTGCAAACGCTTCTGGATCTCACAGCTTTTGCTCTTTAGTTTTCAGTATCGTTCCTGCACTTCTCATCATTT
>NW_015692038.1:0-221 GCF_001515625.1 Sinocyclocheilus rhinocerous
TAATATTACTTCTGTTTTGCTGCAGTTCATCCCTGGAAGCTTCCGTGGCTCAGTGATTGGTAGAAAGATTCAATGCATTTTTAATGCTGCAGGTCTCAGCAGCACCACCCGTTCTGCAACCACAGGCACTTTTGTCTTCCTTGTAACAGGCAGCATATCAAATGGTCAGTGCAACGCTTTGATCAAGTAACTGACATATATTTTGTTGTGAAACAGAAGTA
>NW_015692039.1:0-221 GCF_001515625.1 Sinocyclocheilus rhinocerous
TAATTACTAAACATCTAGCACTAGTAATGATCAGTGGTTTTTCAGCTCCAATCAGCTTTCCTACCCATACCAACATAGCTGTTGACGTCAAATATTGTCCTTCATTGACTAAAAATGTATTATTTAATAATAAACAATAATCTGTTGTATTTAAGATGTCAGATCCTGGCTCATGATATTAGAGACTGATATCAACCAGGACATTTAATAAGACATTTTTT
>NW_015692040.1:0-221 GCF_001515625.1 Sinocyclocheilus rhinocerous
CTAATTTTCATTTTTGGGTGAACTAACCCTTTAAGTGTGTGAAATTTATTTAAATTATATCCAAAAAGGTAGCACTTTATTTTACAGTATGTGTACTTCCCTGGTACATACCTGGCAAATATCTTGTACCAACAGACAAATGAGTGGAAACACAAGGTACTTACCTGAAGTGTATATACATGGTAACAAATAAGAAACACGGCTGTACTTAACAGTCGTAC
>NW_015692041.1:0-221 GCF_001515625.1 Sinocyclocheilus rhinocerous
TCTTCTGCTCATCAAGGCTGAATTTATTTGATCAAAAATACAGAAGAAAAACAATAATATTATGAAATATTATTACAGTTAAAAGTAATGGCTTTCTTTTTTAATATACTTTTACATTTTTGGAACCTGTGATACTTTTTTCAGGAATCTTTGATTACAGTTAAAAAGAAATAATAAAAAAAAAAAGTGGGAGAAAATTCACTGACCCTAAATTTTTGAAA
>NW_015692042.1:0-221 GCF_001515625.1 Sinocyclocheilus rhinocerous
ACAGAAGAGATCACTTACTCTGATCCGACATTTCACAGAAGAAACAAACAGAAATCGGTAAGACTAATTATTCCTAATTTCATGTTACTCTGTCAACTAAGAAACTATATATATACTAATTATATATATAAATGCTGGATCTTTAAACCTTCTGTCAACACTACAGACTTCAACTTTCAAAAACATTGTTTGTTCAATTAATTTAATTTAACAGAAGAAAA
>NW_015692043.1:0-221 GCF_001515625.1 Sinocyclocheilus rhinocerous
TAACTGCCTGTTTTTGCAAAAAGAGTTTCATGGCCGGTAAATTTTCTTACATCACCGGCCAATGCCAGGTGTGGCAAAAAGTTGTAGGCCCTGGAAGCAAGCAACTGACTGGGTGGGCCTGACTGACAGGTGATCATTGATCACTGATCTTGTCATTGACCAAAAGCTGGTCCTAAACTCAGTGGCGGCTCGTGGGTTTTAAAATAGAGGAGGCACACTAA
>NW_015692044.1:0-221 GCF_001515625.1 Sinocyclocheilus rhinocerous
TAATTGTTAATTTATACTGCACATCATGTGGTGACACCAGTTAACTCTAACCTGATAAATGATGACTTCATTTGTGTTTCATATGTTGTTTTTGCAACAAATAAATAAAATAAAACATGACACTTGTTCGGGTCAAAAATGACCCGTTTAGGCCTCAATGTAACTTAAAAATTTTTTTATAGTACTCTCCTATTTTATACATGAAAACTGGTGTATGCTTA
>NW_015692045.1:0-221 GCF_001515625.1 Sinocyclocheilus rhinocerous
TAATTGCAATAACATGAACTAGATTTTTACTGTTTCTGAACAAAATGTGCTTGTCTGTTAAAAATTCACTGCTGTGGTGTTCTGGGTGGTTGCTGAGGTGTACTGAATCTGTAATGTTAAAAAATTGTGTCAAGCTCCCAGGAACCTAATATAAATTTCTTCTTGGCAGATTGCTTAAAAAAAAAAAGGTTTCCCACCATCTCATAACCCAGTACTTAAAT
>NW_015692046.1:0-221 GCF_001515625.1 Sinocyclocheilus rhinocerous
CTTTATTTGATCAAAAATACAGTAAAAACAGCAGTATTGTGAAATCATTTTAAATATCTGCTTTATGTTGTAATATATTTTCAAATGTAATTTATTCCTGTGATGGGAAAGCTGAATTTCCTTTCTTAGTGTATGGTGACTTGCTGCTCAAGAAAAAATTCTAATTATCAATGTTGAAAAAAGTTGTGCTGTGAAATTTGAATATTTTGTAACATTCTAAA
>NW_015692047.1:0-221 GCF_001515625.1 Sinocyclocheilus rhinocerous
ACTGTACTGTAATATACACAAAGAATATCGGCCGATATATCGATACCCCATATCGGTCAGGTTCTAATCTTAATGTACTTTGAAATGAAAGCATAAAAAATAAACAATTCAAAAATGAAATCATGGAATTGTTGTTTCATTATATAATAAAGTAATATAAATAAAATAATAATTAAAATTTTTGACTTGTCAAAGTAGCCACCTTTCGAAGAAATAACAGC
>NW_015692048.1:0-221 GCF_001515625.1 Sinocyclocheilus rhinocerous
CAATGGCAGGTGAGAATTCAACACAAAGTAAAGTCCAATGATTCTAGGCTGTGTATTGATGTTTGGTTCTTTGCAGGTTTGCGGAGAATACGGGATCCAGGAGCAGAGGAGAACAACGTTGGAAGATCTTCAGAGAACTAGAGGCAAGAATAAACCGGTAAGTTGCATTCAGTGAGTCTGGTAAAGTTCTGTGTAGTGAACGGTAGACCGGACGGTGAGTG
>NW_015692049.1:0-221 GCF_001515625.1 Sinocyclocheilus rhinocerous
TAATGCATAAAAATTAAAATTATTGTTATTATTATTATTTTTATTATTATTATTTTTTTTATCTACTTATCAACAATCAGATTTTGGTTATGATGTTGGAGGGATCACAAGCCATTTCAGACCAATACAAAAAATACATTTTTATTAATTGATTACTGTCTCAGCAGGTTTACTTTTTTTTTTCAATAATAAATATTATTTCATATAATGAAAATGGTTTT
>NW_015692050.1:0-221 GCF_001515625.1 Sinocyclocheilus rhinocerous
TAAGGAAGAGATGGCCAGCAGAAATGCAGTCTTAATAGTGAGAAACCTCTTCCAGAGGTTCAAAGGGAGCTTTAGAAGGGGCATCCAGAACCACAGTCAAATCCCAAGCAGGCACTCTAGAGCATACCGGAGGCCTCAGCCTCTGGGTACCCTTGAGGAAACATGTTACTAATGGGTTCCTCCCCAAAGACTGCTCGCCCAGAGGGGCATGGTAAGCAGCA
>NW_015692051.1:0-221 GCF_001515625.1 Sinocyclocheilus rhinocerous
GATAACAACTGATTTACATGCACAACAATATGCTGAAAACTATTACAAATTATTTTAGAACTAAACAGATAACAACTAATAAATGGCCTATATTAAAATTCTGTACTATTTGGTCTGAATAAACTAAAATTACAAAGACTAAAAATAGTTGCTTTGTTACAGCAATTTAGGCATCACAACATTATATTGTACAGTATGAAACAGATAAAAATAGATATTCA
>NW_015692052.1:0-221 GCF_001515625.1 Sinocyclocheilus rhinocerous
AGTTGATGTGGTGCAGAGCAGAATAACCTTAAAAAGCTGAACGGGGACCGGTGCGAGAGGAAACACCGGATCCACCGGAGGCGCCCTCGAGCTCAGTTTCTACAAAAGCACACCGCGGTCCTCTCAGAAATACAACATCTACCTGAAAAGATCACTAGACAACTACATCTCAAAACGACGGAATAAAAGTGTCATTAAACGAGCTCACGTGACCTTTACAA
>NW_015692053.1:0-221 GCF_001515625.1 Sinocyclocheilus rhinocerous
CTCTATCTTATCTGTCTATCTATGTCTGTCTGTATCTATCATCTATGTCTGTCTATCATCTCTATCTATGTCTGTCTATCTATATATCTATGTCTATCTATCATCTATGTCTATCTATCTATCATATATCTATCTATGTCTGTCTGTCTATCTATCTATCTATCTATGTCTCTATGTCTATCTATCTATCATTTTGTTCTTCACACAAAGCTATCAAAAGA
>NW_015692054.1:0-221 GCF_001515625.1 Sinocyclocheilus rhinocerous
TACACTCCAACTGTGACTCTCTGTGTTAAAGAAAGAAAAGCATCACTGTGACTAGCTACACATCTTTAAACATGAGCTAATATTTCTGGGAAGAAACAAGACATTGCTTCACTGAAGTTCTATTAGACTGTTGTGAGTCTTAAGCTACAGCCAGAGTGAATGGCTTTGTCCAAAACTCAAGACAGACCCCAAAGCGATTCCACTTTTAATTATGTTCAGTG
>NW_015692055.1:0-221 GCF_001515625.1 Sinocyclocheilus rhinocerous
TACTGATAAATCAACCGACCAAAGTACAGAACTGCAACCATAAATGAGGGTTTGTGGTTAATGTGATTTCTGACAGAGGTAGATATTTCTGTGGGCCGGCATTAACTGATTCTTGCATATGCTGAATGATCCAGCATACGGGGGGTAATTTCACGCGGCAGTGACCAGTCCCCAAACTGAATGTTCTTCATGATGTTGGCTGGAAATCCGTCATCTGATAA
>NW_015692056.1:0-221 GCF_001515625.1 Sinocyclocheilus rhinocerous
TATAAAAGTTCTTCATGTTGCATGTAGTTTCTTCAGATCTGTATGTTGGTTGCTGGAGTGGTAAAGCAGCATAATACAGATTGTTTTATAAAGAGCTAAAGAATGAAAATCTGTGTGTGGAACTTTTGAAAGTTATTTTGCGGCAACAGGCTGTAAAGCATTTCGTTTCTGTTTCACATTTATCGTTTAGAGTGCATATGGTACAGTATTGGAATTACAGG
>NW_015692057.1:0-221 GCF_001515625.1 Sinocyclocheilus rhinocerous
GAGGTAGATGTTGTGTTTTGTTAGTAAATGTTTCATTATATTACTTGTGTTGCCTCCTTTGTTCACTATTACACTACCGCTTAGTTTTGTAACGTGAACCCACACTTTGAACATTTCACTCTTGCCGCAATGACTGATTGCATACAAACACACACCGCACATGCGCATGGATATCCCACGCACGTCGAGCAAACCTCGGCCACATCATTCAGTGAAGGAAA
>NW_015692058.1:0-221 GCF_001515625.1 Sinocyclocheilus rhinocerous
TATATATATCATCGAACACAACGCTGCAGACAACAGGTAGCTAAATGCCGTTATCATTGTTTTCCATGTTCGTGGAGTTCATGGCTTTTTAAAAATGCCAGGTAGCTGGTGTTTCGTATGCGCTTGGTCAATCAGCATACACTTATGTCACTGGTAGTTCCTATAGAACTGTTTTAGACCGATCAATGATGTGTGAACGTACCCCCAGTCGTTTAGTTTTT
>NW_015692059.1:0-221 GCF_001515625.1 Sinocyclocheilus rhinocerous
TAATGTCTTGTGAAGTGAAAAGCTGCGTGTTTGTAATAAACAAATGCATCATTGAGATGTGTTAACTTTAAACCCTTCCTCCAGTGAAAAAGTCCTCTTACATCAAAATCCACCAACATGTTTGTTTAAAACTGTTTTGGACTGTTTTTGCTTTGTGCTTGATCTGTGCATATTTCTGTCCTGATTCAGATGAGATGATTTTTTTTCACTGGAGAAAGCAA
>NW_015692060.1:0-221 GCF_001515625.1 Sinocyclocheilus rhinocerous
TATGTATTACTAAAGTATTACATAATTTTAAACAAGACTACACCTTGAAATCCTACAATGAATAGAATTTCTGTAATTGTTTAAACATTTAATTGTTTTATTTATATAATACTGTTGTATATTTGTATTGTTTTATTTGTTTCATTGTTTTTGCACAAAAATTGAATTTAACGTCGCTTGGGTAGTTTTCGAAATTTGACAACAGGTTTGCTTTGCTGTAA
>NW_015692061.1:0-221 GCF_001515625.1 Sinocyclocheilus rhinocerous
ACTGATTTTATATATAAAATGTATATATTATGTTTGGCACACATTAGTTTTTCAAATATCAAATATATGAGGGCTGATTAGGGCTTAAAGCAGTGAAATGACTTGCTGCTACAAAGAAATGTATAAATAAAGCAAACTTCTTGAAGTTCGATTTCAAGAGTCTGTTTGTGTGTCAGTGTCACAGTTACAGTGATACTATAGTCTCACGTTCAGATGGCATG
>NW_015692062.1:0-221 GCF_001515625.1 Sinocyclocheilus rhinocerous
TAACTATAATGTTTTAATCAATTCACCTGCCCATCCTCATATACAAGTAGACAGGTGGACTGAGGGCATGAATATCCAGTAAAAGGAAACCAATTAGAATATTGTGATAGAGAAAGAACCTTGATTGAATTATATTGCATTTGAAATTTGAGGATTTTCATCTGCCATTTTTCAGTTTATTATCTTGTTAATTATGTAGCATGTTTACTAAATAATTCAAA
>NW_015692063.1:0-221 GCF_001515625.1 Sinocyclocheilus rhinocerous
ACACACACACACACATATATATGCAAGACATTTAGAACACAGTTTACAAAACTGTTTCTATTTCAAATAAATAATGTTCTTTAAAATTTTCTATTCATCAAAAAATCCTGAAATAAAGCATCATTATTCCACAAAAATATTATGTAACAAAAAACTGTTCAACTTTGATAATTGAGCATCAAATCAGCGTATTAGAATGATTTCTGAAGGATCGTGTGACA
>NW_015692064.1:0-221 GCF_001515625.1 Sinocyclocheilus rhinocerous
TATCAGCCATTAAGTGATGAACAACCCTTGATAATTGTAGTACAGCCACCCTGGCAAAAACAACTACTTGAGGAACATCCACATCCCATGATGTTCATGGATGCCACCTACAAATGGATGACCTCATATGGCTATGCATTTTATGCACTTCTTCTGAGCAATAGTATTGCAAGAGTAGTTCCATTTGCATACTTCATTATAAGTCAGGAATCAACAGCCAC
>NW_015692065.1:0-221 GCF_001515625.1 Sinocyclocheilus rhinocerous
TATATTGGATCCGACAGTAATGTCGCACCACACAAGTGTGAGTAAATGTTTTCATTACGTGATCACTATTACTTTGTCTGTTATTACAGATCGTTTGATCTGTATTTGATGAGTATTTATGTGTTTTTAACTTAAATCACAGCAGCGTCCATCTGTGAGAAATATAGACTGTCAAATAGGGGAGCTCCGATCAGGATTTTTGAGGCCGATCACAGAAAGCA
>NW_015692066.1:0-221 GCF_001515625.1 Sinocyclocheilus rhinocerous
TTATTTTGGATGCGATTAATTGCGATTAATCTTTTGACAGCACTACAAAATACATATCTCTGCAGTCTGGACCAATAATATGTGCATTGTTTTACGTTTTACTACCAAATTATATGTAATATCTAATTTGTATTAATATTTAACGTACACTGGAAAAGTTTCTGCGACATCTCACAAGATCTCGGCAAAAAGTATCATGATTCATTTCCACAACATGATGC
>NW_015692068.1:0-221 GCF_001515625.1 Sinocyclocheilus rhinocerous
CTGTGAAAAATTTTATCCTGTAAACGTTGAATTGATTTAACAAATAAAATGACAGAATTGTACAGAAATATAATGTTGTTTATTTGAACTTTAACACTAACTCCTTTAATAACTCCCTATCAGTTATTTGAGTAATGTCAAATATTCTGTCTGTTTCATTGAATCAGTTAAAAAAATATTTTATTTTGATATTATTTTGTTATTTTATGTTTCATTGCATA
>NW_015692069.1:0-221 GCF_001515625.1 Sinocyclocheilus rhinocerous
TATTTTTCACAATTTAAAAAATGTTAAAAACAATAATAAAAAGCTTTAACCAACAGTGCACTCAGTAATCTGGTAAATGTATGCATACTACGAATCATATTTTATCAAAGACCTGGTAACGCTAATTTTACATACAGCACACATATGAATATAACATGAATAATAATAACTCTGTACTTTCTTTAATATAATACAAAGGAATAGGATGGTAAATATACATA
>NW_015692070.1:0-221 GCF_001515625.1 Sinocyclocheilus rhinocerous
TATTTTTGCCACCAATTAGAGATGGAGACATTTTATTCCCTTACACAGATGCACATTCACACAAATATGATTATCTGGGGTAAAAGGGTGTCTAAAAAACTTGTATAAAAAAATATATTTTTTATGATCATCATTTAAAAACTAAATGCATTGCTGTTGTATTAGAAAGAAAATCATTTTTGATAAAAGTAATGGTATTGTCCAGTGTCAGAAATTGAGTT
>NW_015692071.1:0-221 GCF_001515625.1 Sinocyclocheilus rhinocerous
TATTACCTCTAAATGACCTGAAATTACCTTTTTTTAGCTACAGCACTAGCAGGATGCCTTTGTCCATATTAGGGATTTCCCGCAAGTCCTAAATTATCACTTCTACTGGGCCGTTTTGGGCTTTCTGCGCGAGAGCGCCCTCCAGCTTCGTGTATGAACGAAACATGCACTGCATAAGAGTGTTCAGCGCTCAGTAATGTTCATATCGTCTCGTTTTGGAT
>NW_015692072.1:0-221 GCF_001515625.1 Sinocyclocheilus rhinocerous
AAAAAACTAATAAAAAATGTCAAAAGCGCTTAACAAAATGACTAAAAGTTATATAAAATTTAATGAAAACGAAATAGAAATATGAAAAACCCGATGGAAATAACAAAAGCACAAAAAATTACCAAAACTGACATAAAATGTAATGAAAACTAAATAAAAATATAAAAACCTAATAGAAATAACAAAAACACATAACAAAATGAATAAAACTGACATGAAAT
>NW_015692073.1:0-221 GCF_001515625.1 Sinocyclocheilus rhinocerous
GCTGTTTGATAAGTCTCGCTGTTACAATCTGACACTATGGGTCTTCCGGGTGGAATCTCGTGTGGAATACTCCATTTCTCGGGCTCCTTGTGAATCTTTGGCAATAGATAAAACCTTCTCATTCTAGGAGTACCACTGCCACTTAGATATTCCCTCTGTTTTGAGTTGATGATACCTTTATCATACATCTGTTCTAAGATTTTTCTCACCTGTTTCATGGT
>NW_015692074.1:0-221 GCF_001515625.1 Sinocyclocheilus rhinocerous
CACACACACACACACACACACACACATCCAAGTTCAGTACCAGGAGCTATCATCACTGTGGGCACGAAGGAGGGTGAGAGCTGCTGCTCTGTCCTTCCATTAAAATTACATGGGTGAAGAGAAAAGAATAGAGACGGGAAAGCAAGAAGTAAGATGCTAGAAAGGGTTAGAGATGCAGAAAGAAAATAAAGAGATTAGAAAAACCAGAGCACAGAAGGAAA
>NW_015692075.1:0-221 GCF_001515625.1 Sinocyclocheilus rhinocerous
TAGAACTGCAGCACAAGCCCGTCAATTTTCTATCTGTTCCAATCCCAAAATATTTAGACCAGCTCTCAAAAGAATAAAACAAAGATATGTGAACTTAATGCAAATTTTGGCCATTAGCAATCTATAAAAAAGCACCCGCCGCAATATTTCAGTCACTAAAAACACCGCACATTCTAAAATGTTTAATGTGAAAACACTTAAAGTGCCTTTAAAACAGTGAT
>NW_015692076.1:0-221 GCF_001515625.1 Sinocyclocheilus rhinocerous
TAGCAAAAAGAGTGCGAGTGTTGTTTAAGTTACTGTTTATAAGTTACTGTTATACTATACTAGCATAGTGACATGTCCAAAAAACCCATAGCAGTACCATGTTTATTTTTTTAAGTTCCATAATCATGATACTAAGTATCATGTTTGGGTATAAAAGGAGCGTCTCAGTCTTTGCCAGCAGAGCTGGATCATGGTTCATCACTTTGTGCCAAATTTCATGA
>NW_015692077.1:0-221 GCF_001515625.1 Sinocyclocheilus rhinocerous
GGACAGACATAGAGTGCATTTGTAGTTTCTGAGCTCATGACAGGCTGTCCTGCCTGGCTCAAACTCGTCTTCATATATTCAGGGAAACAGAACGGGCAGATAGTTCATAGTTTGGCTCCCTGACTGAAACTGACAATACAGATGGGTCATAATCAGGCACACTGGGACCAGATGAGTCCTCTGCACAATGTGACTTTTCTGCAGCCTGAAATTGAACTGCT
>NW_015692078.1:0-221 GCF_001515625.1 Sinocyclocheilus rhinocerous
TAGTTGCTTGTATTCAATTAAAAAATTGCACTGTTCCTTTGAAGCCAGGAATGAATGATAATGAAGGTGTTTGGAAAGGTTTAATCTTGTATTTGTGCTTGTGCTCAATAGAGTGCATTAGTGCCTATATCACTTTATAAGCAGTGCTGGTTTCCAGAAGCATTTTTTCCATTCATTTTTCCATAGGGATTAAAAAAAATCTTAATTGAAGCGTTATAAGC
>NW_015692079.1:0-221 GCF_001515625.1 Sinocyclocheilus rhinocerous
AAACAAAAGTGTTGCGTTTATAATTTTGTTCAGTGTAGTTTGTTAATTTTGTTTTCACCTTAATTTGTTGCAGTTTTAGTGTTGTTGTTGTTGTTGTTGTTGTTGTGTGTGTGTTTAACAGCTTTATACATTTTTACATTTTTATTTTGGTATTATTTTTAGTTATTTTAGTACATCAAGTTAAAATGAGAAATGTGCCTTGGCAACTAGCTACTAAAATA
>NW_015692080.1:0-221 GCF_001515625.1 Sinocyclocheilus rhinocerous
TAGGGGGATTGAAGTGGAATTGTATTTGCTGGCTTGCCAGCTGCTTGAGGCTATGAAGGACGTCAATGTAAACTGCCCGGTTAGTTAGACATTTTAACAGGATGCCCCATTTCTTCTCATTTCTGCTACCTACTTTAACAGTATATGGACCGAAGCAATCCATTCCTGTTGAGTAGAAGGCGGGCTTGAATAAACGTAATCTGGCTGGAGGGAGGTCTGCC
>NW_015692081.1:0-221 GCF_001515625.1 Sinocyclocheilus rhinocerous
TCAAAAGCCAATTTGGTTAATTAAATGTTTTGTTTGCAATGTGGCTCTCATTCATTTCGGACACGTCATTGGAAGCGGATAGGAGCCAGGCACTAGATCTCATTAGATAAAACCCATCAGGACTAAAGGAAAATGGAGGGGGACTCTAATTAAAGCTTTTAATTGTGTGGACTCACTGTCAGATGTTATTTTTCCCCTCTCTCTTATCTCTCCTCAGATCA
>NW_015692082.1:0-221 GCF_001515625.1 Sinocyclocheilus rhinocerous
TCAAATGTCAATTGGCTTTCTGTTGAGGAGGAACTCAAAACTACAAAGGCTTTGCGGCCAAGAGGCACGAAGACAGTCACTAAAGGTGTAGGTGATACAAAAATGAAAGTGCAGTCATTGTTTGACCTAAACCTAACCCACACTCGTGCCGTTCCAAGCCTGCGTGGCTTTCTTCAGTGGAACACAAAAGAAGATATTTGTCTGAGTGGCCCTCTTTTGAG
>NW_015692083.1:0-221 GCF_001515625.1 Sinocyclocheilus rhinocerous
TCAAAAAGTAGTCCAATTATATTACCTAAAATGTGTAATGTAATGTTACTAACAAAAATTTTTATCATGCAATCTGGAATCAGTAATGGACTACAATTTGCAAGTAATCTACCCAGCTCTGCTCGTGAAACATACTGAAAATTCGGATAAAACATTTCCAGTCTATTTATAATTATGACACAAGGTACCTAGAGAAGACAGACACAGCATTTTTCACCTCT
>NW_015692084.1:0-221 GCF_001515625.1 Sinocyclocheilus rhinocerous
CTGAGTGTTAGAAAAAAAAAATAAACATTCAATACATACATGCCAAGATTTGCATCGAGGCAAATGCATTGCTTCTGGGCATAAAACACATATTACATTAGTATTTTTTTTCAACTTTTGATTGAGAGGTTTACAACACTATTTAGAAAAAAAAAAATGAATGCATTATTTAACTTTTTTTGTACTTTGACAATAAGATGAAAATCACAGACACATTTGCA
>NW_015692085.1:0-221 GCF_001515625.1 Sinocyclocheilus rhinocerous
TCAACTGATTATAGTCTTTCTCGACTCAAATGCAAGAGATTATGCTCCCTTTTTTAAAACATTCAAGTTCAGGGGTTTCATCCAGTGTCCAAGACAAAAAGAGAACACAAAAGTCCATTTCAATGCACAACAACACTTGAGTCCCAGGCCAATGCCATATAAAAAATTGCAAAAGTTATAACTCAAAGTCTCTGCAAAAAGGTTTCAAAAATGTTTTCCCA
>NW_015692086.1:0-221 GCF_001515625.1 Sinocyclocheilus rhinocerous
TCAAAGACTGAAAGTGTAGGAATCCCTCAGGCTGAGTGCAGTGTACAGATTAACACGACCCCTCCTTCTCCTGTTGGTGCGAGCAGTCAGTCACGTGTGTGTAGGACGGCCAAACTTAAAGAGCTTTCCCTGGAACTTATGCGATCGGCAACTGGCTGTTTGTTGTCTTATTGCAGCTCGTCTCTGTTCTGAACTTGCACAAACTGCGTTGCAATGCAATC
>NW_015692087.1:0-221 GCF_001515625.1 Sinocyclocheilus rhinocerous
TCAATATTTCCAGGCAGGCAGGCAGGCAGGCAGGCAGGACGGACAGACGGACTACCATTTAATCCAAATTTTTCCCAATAACACTTTTCACAATTTACCATTTACTTAAATGTTCTTGATCTATTTATCCATTATTAAATGCATGACTTGAAAACGGAATTTTCTCTTTAAATTAAATTGTATTAGGGCTGCCGCGATTCGTTGATTCTATTCGACTATTC
>NW_015692088.1:0-221 GCF_001515625.1 Sinocyclocheilus rhinocerous
GACTCCACCCCCTCATTAGTTTAATTGGCCCCTTTTCAGGCGGCTGTCTGCAAATTGTCAATTGAGACAACCCCTTAAAGATGTCATGATACTTAGCAAATTACCTGTGATTCACAACCTGATTGTGCTATGATTATATTGTCAGTGGACTCCATGATTAGGATGGCGCATAATTCGAAGCGTACATTCGTGTTTGTTGCTATAGTGTTGAATATGTCCAA
>NW_015692089.1:0-221 GCF_001515625.1 Sinocyclocheilus rhinocerous
CCCCAGACCAGGCAGCTTTAAAAATGTATTCATTTTATTTTTGTTTCTAATATAACTTCTACATGAATAAGAGCACAAAGTTTGACTAAATCACTTAAGGCAAAATCACTTTTTGCATCAAGTAGTATAATAGAGTTTAAAGCAACACCAAATGGAAATTTCTTAAAACATTTTTATAATGGTGCCAGGAAAATGAACTTAAATGAACTAACTCTCACAGA
>NW_015692090.1:0-221 GCF_001515625.1 Sinocyclocheilus rhinocerous
TATATATATATATATATATATACACTATAAATTAGTGCTGTCATTTGATTAAAAAAATAACTAATTAATCGCACATTTTTCTGAAATGAATCCCACCTAACATTAAAGTTTTTAAATATACTTTTATGGTGCAATAATTTCACATTCAATCTTCAAATTAAGATTTGGAGGATGTTGATGTTGATCCAGGAACATGTTGTACTTGGTGAAATCACGGTCAC
>NW_015692091.1:0-221 GCF_001515625.1 Sinocyclocheilus rhinocerous
TCACTCACATTAGAGGCTTCTCTAATGCATTTTTGGTCCCTGTCACAATACGCAAAGCCTATTTAAGGGAAAAAGAGGTATGCTGTTAGTCCATCTAAACCTGATAAAACAGTTCCAGTAATTGGCCTGTTCCCAGTCCCTACATCCTTTAAAGTCAAGGAAACTATCCAATTTGGGAAATTTAGTGGTACTTTCTTTAGCGCGATGTCCACTGTTGGCAC
>NW_015692092.1:0-221 GCF_001515625.1 Sinocyclocheilus rhinocerous
TCACTTAATTGGTTCTAAGATGCAGAAACATAGAGTTTACTGAAAAATTGTGCAATTTTGGTAAGTCTTTTAAAATAACACTGCTATTAAACCACTGCTCATTCAATATACAAAAAACCTTAGTAAATAAATATATTTACATAAGTTATTTATTATTATTTGGTTATTATTATATCTTATTATAATCTATACCTTCAGAGATCAGTAATGGATAATAAATA
>NW_015692093.1:0-221 GCF_001515625.1 Sinocyclocheilus rhinocerous
CAGCTGTCAAGTATCTGAACATTGTTGCGGACCAAGTGCACCCTTTCGTGGCAACTGTGTTCCTTGGCCATTACCAAAATGATAATGCGCCATGCTCCAAATTCAAATTTACATGGCCACTGTTTTGTTTGCTAAAGGAGGTCCTACAGGTTATTAGATGGGTGGTCATAATGTAATGGTTAATCTGTGTGTGTGTGTATATATATATATATATATATATA
>NW_015692094.1:0-221 GCF_001515625.1 Sinocyclocheilus rhinocerous
AGACAGGGAGGAGAGCAGCTCTACACACACACACACACACACTGCTCTACACTAATGTATCTACCACAGCACAGCAGATGTTCCCCTGTCAGCAGATCCTCACTCTGACAGCACAGTGTGGAAACTATGAAACTCACAAAATACTGCTGGCTGATTTTTCACTCAAGTTATCATGTGGATACAGAGATGGAGACTGAAGGACTGTTTTTGGACTAATTCAA
>NW_015692095.1:0-221 GCF_001515625.1 Sinocyclocheilus rhinocerous
CAGTGAATATTGAATATGCTTTTCAAATAGCATATTTAAATAGATTGATTGATTTGAGACTTTACTGAACCCTGAAGATAAATTTCTGTTGTGCAACACCCTGTGGCTTGAGGCTGGAAGGGTGTCCCCCTCATTCCTGCAATCAAGCCCCTCTAAACCAGGAAAATGGTTCTAAGTATGGCCCGGAAACCCTCTGCGCTCTCTGTTCAAATCCATTTACA
>NW_015692096.1:0-221 GCF_001515625.1 Sinocyclocheilus rhinocerous
ATTTTTGTTTTTCAAATAATTGTGTCATATGTCAGGCTTTACAGGATTAAAGATTAAAATATCTCTTTAGATGTCATTGAGGCCAAACACCATTGGTTTTCATGTATCATGTAACTCGACAAGTTTGCAAAAGCACATGATTGAGATTTGAGAGCAATGCCAAGGTAGAAAATTGACAGTAAGGATTTTTACTGCTTTGGGGGAAAAAATCATGTGAATAA
>NW_015692097.1:0-221 GCF_001515625.1 Sinocyclocheilus rhinocerous
AGACAGGGAGGAGAGCAGCTCTACACACACACACACACACACTGCCCTACACTAATGTATCTACCATAGCACAGCAGATGTTCCCCTGTCAGCAGATCCTCACTCTGACAGCACAGTGTGGAAACTATGAAACCCACAAAATACTGCTGGCTGATTTTTCACTCAAGTTATCATGCGGATACAGAGATGGAGACTGAAGGACTGTTTTTGGACTAATTCAA
>NW_015692098.1:0-221 GCF_001515625.1 Sinocyclocheilus rhinocerous
TCAGGCGCTGACTGCGAAGTGAACAGCAGCGATCATGAAAACCTCATCCAACAGGAGCCAGAAGTCCCTGAAGACGTCCAGGAGAACCGGCTGGACGCGCAAACAGAGCACCAAGGCATTTTCAGCTTACATTTACAAGATCGAGAAGGTGTGTTAAGGCAAAACTATGCCTGATGTATTATTTTTTTCACTCTTTTAAATTTGACTTCACACACGAGATT
>NW_015692099.1:0-221 GCF_001515625.1 Sinocyclocheilus rhinocerous
TCGCGATATTATCGCAAATGCAATTAATCGTTCAGCCCTAATCAATACACTAGAAATCAATATACTTAAACTAGACTTTCACATTCACCAGCTAAAAATCGAAAGTCTGATCACTTAGAAAAGTAACATCACACCTCTCTTCAACAAACCGCACCCAGTGCCTGTGGTTTGTCCGAATGCCTCATGTCTAAGTATGAGCAATAGCAGCAACAGTGATGTTT
>NW_015692100.1:0-221 GCF_001515625.1 Sinocyclocheilus rhinocerous
TCCCTGGTTATTGTTGTTTAAGAGGTAGAGATATCATTTCACTGGAAAAAAAAATCATTTTATTGTAAGTGTTGACAGTACATAAAGCATTGAAATGAACAAAAGTACTTCATTTTCTTTACTATAACAATGTAAAAGTGCTAATAGCCATTTCACTAAATTCTGCCAATCTGAATTAGACTGCCCCTCTATCCAAAAACTCTGGCTTCCATAGATGTCAG
>NW_015692101.1:0-221 GCF_001515625.1 Sinocyclocheilus rhinocerous
TCCATAAAATAATTAACAAAATGCTACCACAATAAATGGCAGTTGTATTTTGTCAAAAAAATGTTGCTTCTGCTCTCAGTGGAATTCCAAATCTAGAGACAAAAACATAATTTGCAGGCATTTTTTCATATTTATACAAATGTCTGTAGATGTGGATTGCACTAAGATTGAAATGCCCGGAAACAATTACTAAAACTGCAAAACTGCTGCATTTTCAAAGA
>NW_015692102.1:0-221 GCF_001515625.1 Sinocyclocheilus rhinocerous
TCCCTTTAACAGGGAACGATGGACAGGTTTAACCTGATCGGGTTCTCCCAGTGGTACAATGGAGTACACCGCCCCGTTGTCCTCCGGTGCCTTTACTACGTAATAAGCTACCGGACTCCACAAATCCTGAATTTTATGGTGCCCTCGTCTACCACATTCCTTCAAATACACCAACTGCCAATGGGACATCCCGAACATTCTGATCATGGTTCGTCTTTCGA
>NW_015692103.1:0-221 GCF_001515625.1 Sinocyclocheilus rhinocerous
TCGATTGACAGGCCTGGTTTGAATAGTCATAATTCACACGTCTGTAGGTTTGTGGTTTCTCATCCTCCTCTTCTCTCGTGTGTAAGATAAGAAGCTGATGAGAGCTCGTGTGGGCGAGGAAGATCACAGTCCCACTCTGAACAGACACGACATCACAGCTCAAGACCTGGAGAGGATGCGTGTGTCACAGCTGGAGGTGTTTGGCATCTTCTGTTGTTTTC
>NW_015692104.1:0-221 GCF_001515625.1 Sinocyclocheilus rhinocerous
CTCTCATTCCCGTGGCCATCTTTAACAGCTTTAGCACTGTCAGAGAGAGCGAGAAAGAGAGAGAGAGTTACAGAGAGTTCAACGAGACAGCTCAGTGTGTGTGCATGTCTACGAGGCGTTGATCATTTCAGAAGAAGAAAAACAAAGAGGCCGATAACAGACAAGGATCCCCCCCACCTTGGTTTAATTCCAGCCTAAACGGCTAATGAGGAGAGAAGGAA
>NW_015692105.1:0-221 GCF_001515625.1 Sinocyclocheilus rhinocerous
CAGGCTCGCATCCACAGTCATCGATTTGATCAGTGGAGCTTGATTCTGAACGATAACCAGCTAGACTGGCGAAGAACGAAGCAGAAAAGGGAAGAAAAAATGACTAGGTATCATAAAGACCACAAAAATCTCCCGAAATATTTTACTGATGGTAGTGAAAGGGCAGGGAGAGTACAATGGGGCTATCTAGTCAAACAACACGGACAGCTGATAACCTCGCA
>NW_015692106.1:0-221 GCF_001515625.1 Sinocyclocheilus rhinocerous
TCCTCAAATATTAGCGGATTTTATCTTTTAAAAACAACACTGATACAACTATATACTACGCATAAATGTATACATTATTTATATAAATAATTTAAATAAATTACTTTATAGTCTACTAATTACCAAAAAAAAATCGCAGTTCTGTCTCTCTTAACTCAATGTATTCCAACTGCCCGTGCCCGCTATGAACTTCCTGGAACTATTTGAGGTCTACGTGAATC
>NW_015692107.1:0-221 GCF_001515625.1 Sinocyclocheilus rhinocerous
GGCATCATGCAGTTGCATTGAGCTTACACGCCCTTAGCCAAAAACTTGTCTTAAATGCTCCCAAAAACTGTCATAAACTCCACAGAGAATGTGACTTCTGTACCCTAGTAAGCTGACTATCTAGGCAGCATTTTTGAGCATCAAACAATTGCATAAGCTTGCACGCACTCTCAAGCATTTCTAAAATGCACAAAATGCTTGTCTTGTTAGGAAGCTCACTA
>NW_015692108.1:0-221 GCF_001515625.1 Sinocyclocheilus rhinocerous
CATTTGAAATTTGTAATGTTGCAGTTATATAAGAAAATAATTCAACATACAATGGAACTGAATGTACACATATTATTCAAGATCCAGTTCTCAACTCCCAAGCTAATCTATAACATCTCAGAGCTCCTCCAACCTTGTGAGGTCTGTTAGATCTCTGTAAAAACCCCAACTATCAGTCCCGCTCAGTTTAACCTCAAACATGCTGCCCGTGTAATGGATTC
>NW_015692109.1:0-221 GCF_001515625.1 Sinocyclocheilus rhinocerous
TCTCTACAACAAGTTTACCTGCCAGCCATTCAGGAAAGACTGGACCACTTTCAGAGCAGCATGGAACAGTCACAGGCTACGTACTGAATCAAATTGTACACCCAACCAGATATGGATGGAAGTTATGGTTGCTAACCGTCAACAGGACACAACAGCCATTAACAATGTTTTCAGCTGGGACCCATATAATGAAGAACTGGAGACCATGCTGGGGCGATATG
>NW_015692110.1:0-221 GCF_001515625.1 Sinocyclocheilus rhinocerous
TATGTAAACAAAAACTTTTATTTTGGATGCGATTAATCAATTGACAGCACTAATAAAAATATAACCAGTCTTAAAGAACAAAAATTAGATGACTAACTTGTAAGACTAGTCTATTGTCGATAATAACGGAAGGTTTTGCTCAATATGCATCACCAACGTGAACCCGGGGCGAAATCTGCATGTTGAAAATATAGTCTCGATGCGAAATTATGGCTTGGATT
>NW_015692111.1:0-221 GCF_001515625.1 Sinocyclocheilus rhinocerous
TCTTTTAAAGCTGTTCAACAAAATGATTAATTCTGATTAATTTACTGATTCATTCAGTGAGCATTTCTATAGGTTACCTTATGCTGCAACAAGAGAATATTTTGTGTTATGAGTGAGTTACTGAATCATGCACTCAACTAATTTGATAAAAACACAAGGCCTAAAACCCAAGAAGTCTTATTAATGTATGCATATTTACAAATCTACTAAGGTTTACTAAA
>NW_015692112.1:0-221 GCF_001515625.1 Sinocyclocheilus rhinocerous
TCTTGTGAACATTAAGATGCTCCTGGTGCAATAAAAGCACATTATTAAAAAAAACTTTTAGGAGAGTATAAGGAAATGGATAAATCGATATACAATTGTACACCTTAAATGTAAGTGTAAAAGCTACAATAAAAACATAAAAATAACACAAAAATAATGTAAAAGGTCATGTTCTCATGTAGAAGAGATTTGAGTATGAACAATATTTGCTTGTGTTGTAT
>NW_015692113.1:0-221 GCF_001515625.1 Sinocyclocheilus rhinocerous
ATCGCTCGAATCCATGAAAAATGACATCTGTGTTAAGATCGAAAGAGCAATTAGTGGTCTACAATCGGACATCAACGGTGTTAAAGAAGAGCTGACTTCGGCTGTTGCCACAATACAACAATCTCTTAGCTCGCATGAGGAGCGGCTGCGATCTGTCGAGGACTCTGCGACGGCCGCGAGTGACACTCTCGCGCATCTCGAAACTACAGTGGCCAAACTTC
>NW_015692114.1:0-221 GCF_001515625.1 Sinocyclocheilus rhinocerous
TTAAACATTTTGGATCTTTCCATTTGCAGTGTCACTTTAATGAATAATTTTTCGAGTCAAGAGCTTCCAGGGAACAAAGATATATAAAAAATGATATCCTTCATAAAAAGGCAACAAAAGGTTTTCACAAGAGACACAATCTGGACAATGTGGACAAGATAATCTTGTTCTCCTCCAAAAAACTGAGCTGTGTGATTCTGCGATTCTTGATCTCAGTTCAA
>NW_015692115.1:0-221 GCF_001515625.1 Sinocyclocheilus rhinocerous
GAATTGCAAAAATAATGGCAAGTATAAAAACAATGGTGCAAAATACAATGAATATATATGAATATGTATAAAAAAAATGTCTTTGAAACAAATAAGTTATTTAAACTGTTATATCTGTTATTTGACTGATTTAAATCCTTAAGCTTATTGTATAAGGGGCATTAAGGGGTCCACACAAATGTCAGTATAAAAAAGCCAATTTTTTAGTTCTGCAAAGAAAA
>NW_015692116.1:0-221 GCF_001515625.1 Sinocyclocheilus rhinocerous
GTTACATCTGAATATTTTCACACAGATATGACTGATTTCTATCCCAAATTGCATTGAGACACCAATGTTTCAGGACTAACCCTAACCCTAATCAGTGTTGAGTGCTACTGTAAGGTTAACTCTGCCTGCTTTAAATGTTTCATAACGATTAACAGTTTAGAAAATTTTAGAAAAACAAAATAGAAATTTAAATTTAGAAAAGTAATCAAAAATGAATCAAA
>NW_015692117.1:0-221 GCF_001515625.1 Sinocyclocheilus rhinocerous
TTAATATGTTGTATTGTCAGTCATGAATGAAATCCAGAAGTTTCTTACTAATTTTGGGGTGCTGATTCCAAGAATTGTGGATGTTTTGCTTGAGCATGTCACAGTTTCTCAAAAAATATGATGCATTTCGTTGAATTTGTTTTCTTTTAACAACCATTTGTAAGGTGAAGAAGTCAAATCCCTTAATCACCAGAAAAAAACACCACAAAGACATGATTCCC
>NW_015692118.1:0-221 GCF_001515625.1 Sinocyclocheilus rhinocerous
TTATTACAGCCGCAGCTCTCGGCTGTAGACCCATCTTCTGCTTTAACTGGAGCTTGAGCTGTTTTCTCAGCCTCCCCGACATTTAACAGAGCTACAGAAGAAACGATTACTCTATTAATTGAATAATAATAATAATAATAATAATAAAAAACTGCATCTCACACACTGTATGAAATAGTTACTTTTTTTAACTGCAACTAATTCGTTTCAGGCCTTTCAGA
>NW_015692119.1:0-221 GCF_001515625.1 Sinocyclocheilus rhinocerous
TTAATTAATTCATGTATTTTTTAAGCACCGATAAACACAACAGCAGTTGACCACAGTGCTGTACAAATAAGATAAAAACAATGAGAAAAAATAATATCAATACAATCTATAAATAATTTCACTTTTAAACTCATTTAAACAGAATTTTCATATTATTACAAAGTGCACTTTTTTTAAAAAAGGAAAGCGTACTCTATAAATACACTTAAGTGGCCTTTTAT
>NW_015692120.1:0-221 GCF_001515625.1 Sinocyclocheilus rhinocerous
TTGTATTCTCTTCTTAGACTATTATAAAGCCTTTGATTCCCTGGAGCGTGAATTTTTGTTACAGACTCTTCGCAAGGTGGGATTTGGTGACTTCTTTTGTAGAACTATTAAAATGCTTTATACTAATTGCAATAGCTCTATCAGACTCAGCAGCGGTACCTCTCCCAGATTTACTTTGAATCGGGGAGTCAGGCAGGGATGCCCAATCTCCCCATATCTGT
>NW_015692121.1:0-221 GCF_001515625.1 Sinocyclocheilus rhinocerous
TTACATCATGCTCCTCACCATCATCATCATCATCATCATCATCATGTTTCCTCAGATTGCAGCCGGAGGTGTGCGATCAGCGCCACGCTCCACTGCACGTGTCTCTTTCCACAACATCTCACCAAGTGATGACATTTCAGTGCAAAGAGAGCCTCGCAGAGATCACCCGCAAACGCTATTAGTCACGCTCCAGATTCTGAAAGAAATTTGATTCATACTTA
>NW_015692122.1:0-221 GCF_001515625.1 Sinocyclocheilus rhinocerous
AAGAAGTACAGTACTATTTAGCATACTTAAAAAGTTTTAATTTATACTAAATAAAGTTAGTTGAACTTACAAGTGATTTTTGACCCACTTTATAAGGACATAAGTGCATCTTTATATGTAATTTCATGTTTTTTAAAATATACTTTTAAGATTTGAAGTACACTACAGGTGCACACTTTCTTAAAAGTCCTAAAAATCCTAAAAATCACCAGTAAATTTCA
>NW_015692123.1:0-221 GCF_001515625.1 Sinocyclocheilus rhinocerous
TCTATGTTTTATATATAGGCTAAAGTGAGTTTGACTTTGTATTTTATTCAAGCAATTGACGCCGAATTGCCACTGATTAAATGCGCACAGCGCTTTTAAGCTATTTAAAAGCGAGGAAAGCAAGGAAAAGGGGGAACGCCCCCACCCCCACGGTGATACCGGTATTAATGGGTTTAGTCACACGTCGATTAAACGGTGGGAAAATTTCCTCACCGTCACAA
>NW_015692124.1:0-221 GCF_001515625.1 Sinocyclocheilus rhinocerous
AGAAATGTAACCAATTAAAATAAATTTAATTGGTTACAAAAACTGTCTAACAAGGCTTTGATTTATAGTGTTTTAAGACTTTGATTAAGAACATACCACAAAGGAGAGCAAGTTGTAAGTAATTTGAAATGCTTAATAACTTGGGCCAGACTCAACTTACTTTACCTAATCTTACGATAATAAATGATAAGAAAGCAATGTGCAGTTCAGTGTCAGACCAT
>NW_015692125.1:0-221 GCF_001515625.1 Sinocyclocheilus rhinocerous
TGCACTTGAGTTCTCGCTTCATCTCCCCGCACGCACCGTGACAAATGATATACAGATAAAAAATAATAACAATAACAAATACATAGTGACATGATGATAGTAACATTTTATATAAATGTATCATTTAATATTAAATCGATAAATACTTTTAAAATTAATATTAATAAAAATGGACCATGAAAGTAGTATAATTATATCTAAACTTGCATAGATTCATAAAA
>NW_015692126.1:0-221 GCF_001515625.1 Sinocyclocheilus rhinocerous
GTTATGAGTTGTGTTTACTGTATTTTACCTATGCCAACAAACACATTGAGTTTTCATGTTTTATGAGGACTTTATCAATATATGGGGGTTTTATCCATACACATAATTATTTGATACTGTACAAACTCTATATTCTATCCCCTACCCCTAAATATAACCCTCACAGAAAACTTTCAGCAAATTTACATTTTCAAAAAACAGAATTTAGTATGACTCATAAG
>NW_015692127.1:0-221 GCF_001515625.1 Sinocyclocheilus rhinocerous
ACACTAATCAGGAACTGCTGTGCAATTATGCAATATGTAAAAAACTTGTGTGTAAGGCAGCACGTATGGGGAGGGGTGTGTTTAGGTACCATTATCGCTCAGGGTGGATGCAGTGCAGATGCAGTGACTTTTATCAGATCCAGACGACCTAATGAGTGTGAAGTAAGTTTTTCACTATACAACACCAGCACACATCTCTGTATTGACGACGCTGTTTGCTC
>NW_015692128.1:0-221 GCF_001515625.1 Sinocyclocheilus rhinocerous
TTATCATCATCACTTCATCTCCTTCTGATCTTCTCTGGCTTTGCTTGGTCAACTTCTTGGTTGACAGTGTTAATATAGTTTAGACTTGATTGTTAATATATTGATATTTTCTGACAGGATCTGGCATCTGAGACTGGATCTTAACTATCTGCCGTGGAGACTCGATCTAACATAAATTGTTTAAAAAAAAAAAAGTACTTAGTTCATAGGAAGTGTCCCTA
>NW_015692129.1:0-221 GCF_001515625.1 Sinocyclocheilus rhinocerous
TATTTTTAATGGATTTTCATAGCTGATAGAAGACTGAAAATCTGGATCTCAGACAAGAGTAAAACAACAAAAATCTATTGCCTAAAAATTATTTCAAAATAAATGATAAAGCAAAACAAATTTTCAAGTTTCAACGTGATTTCCATGTAATAACATTTTTCATGAGAGTACCCTAATAACACTCATCTGTGCAAATCTGGTTCAGTAACAATTAACCACAA
>NW_015692130.1:0-221 GCF_001515625.1 Sinocyclocheilus rhinocerous
TTACCCCCCAATGGACATCCCTGTGCCCTCCTCCGGACCGAAGGGTGACGGACTTGACACTAAAATTTAATTTTCTCAGACAAACCATTGCCTGTTTTTGATTGTTTTTAGATGGAAAAGCTGCCCATAACTGCTGGTCTAGGATCAGTTTTCTTCGTAATAATATCATATTAGCTTAATAGACTGGGCAAATGATCCGGTGCATGTCTGCGTTTGTGCTC
>NW_015692131.1:0-221 GCF_001515625.1 Sinocyclocheilus rhinocerous
GAGCCCAACAAAACAATACAGATGTACTCTCTGTTTGAGAAGGATGTTTGGCAAACAGACTCCATCCGCACACATGCATGCTAGTTCACTCTCCACACGGTACGGGCTGTAATATTCTGAACAATAAAAGCAGGAGTGGCCTTTTTAACAGCGTTTTGTGCATTTTAAAGAAAGCATGAAAGTGATTTTTAATGTAGTAAAAAATGCAAGAAATATATAGT
>NW_015692132.1:0-221 GCF_001515625.1 Sinocyclocheilus rhinocerous
TTCACTTTATTTTGTTGGCAACAACTGCACCCTGATCTCTCCAAATTGTGTGGTATTTATACACAAACATTTTTTTTTCTAGAATCACTTTATTTTAGTGTTCATGGCATTGCTACTGTAATTTTTTCCTATGTTAATTAGAATGCCTTTTGTTACAAGCAGCACCATAATTACACAATAAGAACATCTAGTTCAGTAGTAATACTGTGTAATTACTAAGG
>NW_015692133.1:0-221 GCF_001515625.1 Sinocyclocheilus rhinocerous
TTCATATTTACTTTAATTTAGAAATTATTTTAAGAGTGAAAATGTGTATTGTGAAATGTTTCTAAATGTTTATTTGCTTGTGCTCTGTAGTTCTCCATTAAACAAAAGAGCCTTTAAAAGTTTTCTCTGTTTTGGCTGGGATCGCGCGGTCCCATGAAAGAAGCCACTGTGCGGAACGCGGATGGACCATTGCCCGTCCCGAACCCCCCTCGTGTTACCCC
>NW_015692134.1:0-221 GCF_001515625.1 Sinocyclocheilus rhinocerous
TTCAGTACTATTAAACACACTTCTTTTTCACAAGGGAAACATTATTTCTCCCAATAATGACAATTCTGTCATCAAACAGCCCAAAATGAGATGTTTAGCAGATTGTTAATGCTGCTCTTTTCCATGCAATAAAATATTCTGAATGAGAAAAACACACAATTCTAGTATCATAAAAGTAGCCCATGCAACATATCTTCCACATTCCGAGTCATGATATGAAG
>NW_015692135.1:0-221 GCF_001515625.1 Sinocyclocheilus rhinocerous
ATTCTTGTAGGCAAATAAATTGTGCCTATTTATGTTTATTTATTCCTGTATTAGTTATTAAATGTAATATCATTGTTTTATTCATTATTATATTTTAATGGATGCATTTGATCAGATATTAAATACTTCAGTGCTGTTTAATTTAGACAAAGAAGCTCAAATATAAGATTTGTATTTATTAATTATTGTGTTTATTATTGTTTTATTAATTATTATATACA
>NW_015692136.1:0-221 GCF_001515625.1 Sinocyclocheilus rhinocerous
TTCTAATTTTATTCAAATATTTTTTTTCATTTATTCTGCTTTATGTAGTCATGAGAAAATAGAGAGAAAATACAGAGATCACAGGCAGTGTTGTACGAGAGGGAACGTCAGTCTGCATTTTTCACTCAAAACACAAAGAACGATTCATGAGCCATGATGATAAAAATAACTTCCGAATATCTAAAGCAGGGAATGATCACAGACATCAGCCTTGACGTAGC
>NW_015692137.1:0-221 GCF_001515625.1 Sinocyclocheilus rhinocerous
TTATTTACTGTATGTTTGAATAAATCTGTTATAAAAAGTTATGACCGCCCTGTTTAAATATTCATAATTCTACAACAAATTGGGGGGGGGATCATAATTATACAATTACAAAGTTCATGTAAAAACTGTCTATTTTAGTGCCGATTATTACATCTAAAATAAACAGCAACTGAATTTAGACCAACCCTCTACATTGCGAGTAAATCACTCGCATATGCGAC
>NW_015692138.1:0-221 GCF_001515625.1 Sinocyclocheilus rhinocerous
CGACATGAGGGTGAGTAATTAATGACAGAATTTTAATTTTTGGGTTAAAGTAATTTCTGTGCCACTAGTGTCACCAACTTTGTGAAAAAGAAGTACACTTTAGCTTTTAAAAAAAAGAGTATACTTGTTACAGAAATAATAGAGTTTAAAAGAATATACTTAGGTGCGAAATTAACGTAATGTTTTTGAACACTTAATTGCATGTTATTTGCAATTAAATG
>NW_015692139.1:0-221 GCF_001515625.1 Sinocyclocheilus rhinocerous
TTCTTGCCGCACAGTCCCAGTCTCCATTGTTACACCCCTTAACAGTCGTTCATTTTCCAAAGCCAGTCTATTCTTTTCTTCTTTCTCTTGTACCAGTCTCCTCTCCAGGGCTGTCAATTGTTCCTGAAGTGCCTCCATCACGTTTCCTAGACCACCGTCTCGGTCTTCACCACGGCCTTGATTTAATTTGTCTCAAAAAAATAAATAAAATAAACAAACCA
>NW_015692140.1:0-221 GCF_001515625.1 Sinocyclocheilus rhinocerous
AAGATCAGAGAGTTGACTGCAAAACTGTTTGCACTGAAAGATGGCAAGTTTCTTGTAACATCTGCTCTGACTCACAGGACCGTCGGCCTTTAGCAGGACTAAAGCAGAATCATAAGATAGATATATGGAGGAATGAACCGTGCTGGCTGATAAAAACACAATGAGGAAGGAAAAAGAAACTAGCAACCCTGAGGACTACAACAGAAGAATAATGTCATGTA
>NW_015692141.1:0-221 GCF_001515625.1 Sinocyclocheilus rhinocerous
AATAGAAAGATACCTGGGTGTAGATTCACGTACAGGATGGAAAATCAGTCAGTGATGGAGTTTATGAACTGTTCAATCATCTAAGTGAAGGACACAACCCTTAAAATGGAGATTCTTCTGTAAAGAAAACCACATTGCATTATGTTAAACAAATTTACACATTTACTTTAAAAAAAATATATTTCTGCTCTTTAAACAAGCACACTAGAGTGTAGAGTGTC
>NW_015692142.1:0-221 GCF_001515625.1 Sinocyclocheilus rhinocerous
TGTAGGTAACAGCAAAGGTGTAGACAAGCTCATCCTCAGTCATCTATAAGAGATGGTTACCAAGAGGGTTCTCAACGACTCAATTAAGTGGCATTTTAGCAGCCATGCCATAGAACTACTTTTGGTGCCCCAAAGCAGCTTTCAGGGAGTAGTTCTTAAGAAACAAAGTTCTGTGGAGGTTAAACATTCAAGTAACAATTGACACCAATAAACAACCTTTA
>NW_015692143.1:0-221 GCF_001515625.1 Sinocyclocheilus rhinocerous
TTCTGTATCCAATTCCTTGTTTTATAAATGTTGCTACCCCTCCACTATTCCCTTGTTTCCTATCTCTTCTAATCACCACATACCCTTATGTGTTTATTAAGCTGAGGTTTTAACCATGTTTCTTTATGGATTGAGGCGCGTGAACCAGGTCTCTATTAAGCGTGAGCGCTGACACTTAAAGTCCATTTCTGGTTGGTGGAGTAAATACCCGGGGGGATAAA
>NW_015692144.1:0-221 GCF_001515625.1 Sinocyclocheilus rhinocerous
TTCGTGACGCGATTTCAAAGTGTGAACTGTTTCAGTCCAGCAGGTAAGTAAACCGTGTTTCCTTAAAGACTGATTCACGGGAGTTAATAAAAGGAAACATACAGTCACCTCTTCCAGACACACGATGGAGGCTGTTTCACATTTCGTTAAGATTTAATAGATTTCGCCGTGTTCTCCTGCAGTTATGAACTGACTCTGGATCAGAGCAGAGACCTGACTGC
>NW_015692145.1:0-221 GCF_001515625.1 Sinocyclocheilus rhinocerous
AGCATACTTGAGCATTTGCTGACCTTTTCTTTGAAGAGGTTAAATGAATTCCACATGAATGATCACATTAAGAGGGAAATAAGAAGGGAATTAACTTTTAAAGAGATAGTTCACACAAATTCTGTTATCATTTGCTCACCCTCATGTCATTCCAAAACTGCATCACATTCTTTAGTCAGTGGAATGTATGAAAAAAAAAAGATATTTTGGGAAATGTCTCA
>NW_015692146.1:0-221 GCF_001515625.1 Sinocyclocheilus rhinocerous
AAATGGTTCCTGAAAATTCAGCTTTGCATCACAGGAATAAATTAACATTTTTAAATATATTCACATAGAAAACAGTTTTAAACTGTTATATTACTTAACAAATTACAGTTTTTACTGCATTTTGATCAAATAAATGCATGAGCAGATGAGACTTCTTTTAAAACATTTTTAAAAAAAAATCTTACCAACCCTAGACTTTTGAATGATTGTGTATGTCGACA
>NW_015692147.1:0-221 GCF_001515625.1 Sinocyclocheilus rhinocerous
CTACAGAGGCACCTATGGTTGAACCTAGCTGACCTCAAGGACGCGAATCATGAAGTTCTGCTTAATGCCCTGGTAACTTCCTTCGGCCTTTTCGGTGATGCCATGGAGTCCCTCATTGAGCACTTTGTGGAGGCTCAAAGCAGCAGACCACGAGATCCAGGTCTTCTTCGGTGCCCGGCTCATCACAGCGGAGGGACACCAGGCCCACAGCTGCGACCGCT
>NW_015692148.1:0-221 GCF_001515625.1 Sinocyclocheilus rhinocerous
TTTAACATATAATGCTCATTTAAAGTTAAACTTAACTCCATCGTTGTTTTGGATTGCCTATTTGATTATCACCTTTGCCTCCCTTTGGATTACGTTTGTGGATTACTACTTCATTAAACTACTGCATTTGGATCCTACCTTCATGTCACTATGCAGTTCACGACAGTGTGCAAGTGTTTAGAGGTGCTGTTTGGTGGAAAAACAATCTGTTCAAACGGCTG
>NW_015692149.1:0-221 GCF_001515625.1 Sinocyclocheilus rhinocerous
TCAATCACAGCAATAAATTACATTTTACAAAACATGCACATAAACAATTTTAAATTGAAATAATAGTTCTTATAATAATAATAATAATAACTTACTGCATCCTTGGTGAGCAGAAGAGACTTGTTTAAAAAGCAATGAAAACCTTTGACCGCTTGTGAAATGTATTATAATTTTTTTAAATAATTGAACTGGTTTAAGCAGGGGTTTAGCTGGGGAAAGCC
>NW_015692150.1:0-221 GCF_001515625.1 Sinocyclocheilus rhinocerous
TTTATAAATACTGTGAATTCAGTCTCTTTTCACATGCTGTCATTATATTATATAGTGGGGAAGTATGTGATTTTGGATGCAGTCTGTGAGGTCGACCATTTTAAATGATGAAATAACAGATTTAATTTAGGCTTTTAATCAGGCATAAACATTTATCAACACACATACATAGAGCTCATCAAATATGGTAAACAGTAGCTTTACTGGACTTGTTTGAGAAC
>NW_015692151.1:0-221 GCF_001515625.1 Sinocyclocheilus rhinocerous
TTTATGAATAAGTCTGTTCTCTTTCAGATTGTCTGGATCATTGCACCATCACTGAGGCTCTGGTTCGTCTGGTTCTGTCTGGTCTGGTGGGAATCACCACTGTCGTATTTCTGGTTGAGCATCTGAGGTTCTGCTCATCTCAAGGAAGAGCTGCTACTTCTGCATGATGACTTGCATGCATGAGATGTCTCAATGGTCTTTAAATGGCAGCCTTAAGCTGC
>NW_015692152.1:0-221 GCF_001515625.1 Sinocyclocheilus rhinocerous
TTTATATACAAATAAAGAAAGAAATAAGTGTGTGTGTGTGTGTATATATGCACAAATATTTTGCTAAAAATTAATACAAATATGTTTTTATTTTTATTTATTTAAAAAAAATATAAAAAGTGATAGGCCAAGCAAAAAGGCAAAACAGGTGAAAAAAGGTTACTGCCTATGGACTAATATATATATATATACACACAGTGGTGTGAAAAAGTTTTTGCCCC
>NW_015692153.1:0-221 GCF_001515625.1 Sinocyclocheilus rhinocerous
TTTCAATCTGATCTGAATCTGTGTTTACTTATAAGGGCAAAAAAAAGCTTCTTTCCCCATTGTCTGTCATTTAAAATCACTGGGTATTGTTATAAAATGTTTGCAAATAACTTTCAAAGCAGAATCAGGTTTTTTTTTTTTTTCCTCCAGTGACCAGTTTTTTGCAGGGTTTTTGTGGCGGGTTTTAGTTTGTCCCTGTCTGCTATCTTTGACGTCACAGC
>NW_015692154.1:0-221 GCF_001515625.1 Sinocyclocheilus rhinocerous
AGTCATGCCACAGTGTCTTCTAACACAAGAAGTATTATTATTATTATTATTATTATTATTATTATTATTACAAATGTCCATTTTAAAAAAGTACATTACGCAAAACAAATTATACATTTGATTTTCATACTAAATGTTCAAGGCTATTTAATATATTAAAAACCATAAATGCATTAATTCCAGATATGAACTCAAAGCAAACAGGATTCCAAAAATAGCAA
>NW_015692155.1:0-221 GCF_001515625.1 Sinocyclocheilus rhinocerous
ACCATTCACTTTCATTGCATATTTTTCCATACAATGAAAGTGAATTGTGACTGAGACTGACATTCTGTCAAACATTGTCAAAATAGAACAACATGAAGGTGAGTAAATAATGCCTGATTTGAATAGATAATTTAGAAGAACAGTTTCTTGAGGATCGTTTTTAGGATTACCTCTTCAAATACAGCAGCAGTAAGAGCTGTTTCCCAGTTTTTATTAGCAGC
>NW_015692156.1:0-221 GCF_001515625.1 Sinocyclocheilus rhinocerous
TGCATTGAATTTATTTAATACACGAGTTTCACAATTTGAGTTGACGCCTATGGGAAACAGTGAATGCTGTTGGTGGAATGTTCTAGAAATGCATTCATGTATGGCTGCAAATAGTCTGAATGTATCTTAGGTATCTTATCTGATCCTTAAATGATCTGGGTTTTATTCATTTTGCTGTCCAGGTCAGTCCATACAGTATTAAACTGCATATTTGAACAAAA
>NW_015692157.1:0-221 GCF_001515625.1 Sinocyclocheilus rhinocerous
ATTATCGCGTTGTTAGACATCGTCTGACGTCACGGCGTCTCATTCCACAAGGCATCGAGCAGTTTTTTCACAAGGCCTCCTAAGCAAGTAGAACTATTTCTATATATAATTTGTCTTTTTAATTACTTTTAAGAGTGATGTGTGTTCTGGAATTCCTCTGTTTTTGCACGTCAATAACCCAGACTTTATCATTTCAGAATTGTGATTAAAAAAGCCGCACT